>NC_081372.1:53619131-53919856 GCF_030684315.1 Stegostoma tigrinum | reverse complement strand
ATCATAATTCTCTGACTCTCATGTGCAAACCAAACACACAAATGGATCCTATTGGATGACTTTTAAGGAAATTATGATTTTTTTTCTCATAACTGAATGCCTCAGAGATTTCAGCCGTCACTGGGTTTTATTAGAAGCAACTGCCTTATGTTAAAACCTTTATTAAAATGTATATGTTCTCTGTAGGCGGGAATAATAAATCCAGACTGCCCATCAGACCAAACTGCAGTGGAAGAGAGTAGGATTCTGAGAACCAGCATGAGGCATTTCAGAAGTGATGGCTTCCTTATCTCAGTTCTGTGATTAAGTGGAGATGTCAACTGTAAGAGCAACAGGGGACTAATTTATGGACAGCTTCAGAGTTAACTGCACAAGAGTATAACTGGTGATTTTCCCACAGGCTCAAACATATTTGCCATAACTCTAATATCCAGAGCTGTGAGAACAACATGATTTGAGTCAACACTGTGTACTGGGGTGTATGGTTCTAAAGATACTTGGTGAAGACAATGTTGGACTCTAGTCTACAGCGGCACTTGACTGAATGTAATTCATTGAATAGCGATTATGATCATAGATGGTCAAAGAAACATAGAATCATACAGTACGGAAGAGATCCTTCATCTCATCAAGTCTACATTGACAAAAAAAAACTACTCTACATCTTCACAGGCCCCACTTTCCAGCGGTTTGCCCATAGTCATGATTTCATGATGCTTCAAGTTCTCATCCAACGATTCCCATCTCAACTACTTTTCCAGCAGAAAAAAATATGCCTCAAATCCCCTCTAAATCTCTTGCCTTTTACCTTAAAACCATGCTCCTTTGTTACTGACTCTTCAACTAACGGGAACAGCTATTTTCTATCCACTCTGCCCATGCCCCTACTAACCTTGAACACTTCAATCAACTCTCCCTCTCAACCTTCTCTGCACTGAAGAAAAACAACCCGAGCTAATCTACTCTCTCTTCATAGCCCGACTGCTCCAGTCCAAGAAAAGTCTCTTCTGCACCGTCTCCATAGCAAGCAGATCTCCAGCTGTGGCTGAACCAAAGTCCTGTACAACTCCAACATGTCTCCCTGCTCCTACAATCTGTGCTAGGATTGACAAAAGCAAACGCCCTTTGTGTAATCTCAACTATCTTCTTAACCTGCTCGGCCCTGACAGGGATCGGTAGGTAAGCACCTCAAGACGCTTCTATTATTCTGAGTAAAGTAGGCATAAATTACATGTGGGGTGAGCAAAAATCAGATATCACAAATATAAAATGCTTATAAAATATCCAGTTAGGCTTTTGAGAACCTTTCTAGCCCCACACGGGATGGTATGGACTTGCAGAATTTTTCTGAAGGTCATTTCCTGGTTGAAAATGCATCACCAATGGCAGTTAGTGAATTACATTTCACTACTGTTTACAGCCATATACCTTTACTGTACTATTCCCACCAAGCTAGAGGTCAATCCTGGTCCAACGAATATTGAAGTAGAGCTTACCCAGAATAGAACCAGGTGCACCTAAAACTAAGTACAGAACTGATAAAGCTGCAACATAGAACTATATGCACAATAGGCAAAAATAATGTGGTAAACTGAGCTGAGAAATCCCACATTCAATGGATCATATCAAAGCTCTGAAACACTACCTTTTATGAATTTAATAGACACTTGTCGAGGATAAGGCTTCATGGAAATCCTGATCATCATTGATGGCAGACTTCATCAGTGACTGTAGAAGACAAATGTGAAGCTTGTGCAAACATCATCAGCTAAGAGTGCAATTTTAAAGGTCACCATTCCTACAGAGAACAGTCTTCACTCAATTTGATTACCTTCACATGAAGTCAAGAAATATCTGAAGTCATTGGATAGGTACCATCTATAAATTTCCAAAAGAGTCATGCTCCAGAACTAGCAAACCTGTTCCAAAACAACTGCAACACTGGCATCTACCTGATAAAGTGAAAACATTGCACACATATTTCAGGTCGACATAAAGCAGGCCCATTGCAATCCAATGAATTATCAACCTGTCAGTCTACACTCGATCCTGCATGAGCAGGTCAGAGGATGGGAATTCTGCAGATAGCAATTTAATTTCTAACTCTTCAATTCCTGTTTACCAGCTGCATCAAAGGTAGGATGATTGACTGCAACAATGCTTTAGAAGCTTGATATCATTCAGGATAAAACTAAATTGGCATCCTATAAACTATCGTAAACGTTGACTCTCTCCAAACACACTCAAGGAATGTATACATATAACAGGCACTGCAGCAACTTGCCTAGGCTCCTTTGACAGCATCTTCTAATTAATTCCCTTTTCATTCAGGATACTAAGCAAGGCACTGCACGACAACTGCAACCCCTGTAATTCTTTCTCCCAGCCATGCATATCCTGACTTGAAGACACCTTTGCCATTTCCTCACTTGTGGTGGACCGACTCCTAGAACTGACAGCTCCGCGAGGTTACCTTCACCACTCAGACTGCAATGTCACAAAGACGGCTCAATATCTCCTTCTCCAGAACTGTTAAAGATAAGCGACCACTGCTGGCTTTGCTGGTAATAACCAGGATTCTGATTATAAATTAGAAAGACAATTAGGAACTGCATTACGAGGAGGTCTATTAAACTTTAGTAGCATTTTCAAACCATGGGCAGCCTCAAGAATAAACTGTTGTGCTCTCCTGTAGTAACTGTCAATGTGTGTCACAAAACTCATCAGTAAAATCCAATAATAGAACACCCTCTTGTAACATTGTCATTTTATTAGCGCAAAAGCCTCTTGCAGCCTCAACTTTACAACCCATCACTCAAATGGTGAAATTCAAATATATTGTCCCTTTCAATGACTTTAATTTTGGCTTGCACTGTGACACTTTTCAAATTACTCCCTTCTCATAGGACATTTAAAGCCTATATGTTTGTTTCGCAACGAGATATGTCCAAATGGAGTTTTGATGCTTCAGGCCTGGCTTTTTCAGGCAAACCAAATCAACATATAGCAGTTGCCAGAAATTTGATTGAAAGCAGAACAGGTTTTAAACTCAGCAAGTCAAGGAGCATCTGTGGAGAGAGAAACCGAGTTACCATTTAAAAGGTGAAGGGAAAATGAGAAAGGAATTAAAGTTGGGTACAGTGGAGGTAAAAATACTCGTAGCAGAAATTTTGGTTAACGTGGCTCAACTCACTGTTGAGGCCCAAATGAAGAGAAGGTTCTGATCCTTGAGTAATGTATAACATGCTTAATATTGATGTAACTAGACACTGCAAAGGTCCATTCAGAACACTTTGCCTGTAAAATGACATTCAGACACATACGATGTGAAAACTAGCACCAATAAAAGCTGGCCAAACTGCAAGGTATCCATAAGGTCTGGATAGGAAAGTTATCCTAAAGGAAAACATGTATTTAAGGGAGCTCAGAATGTTGTAATTTATGGATGTTACATGAGCCAGAGGACAATAACATGCTTGAAATTTAGAGGAAACAAACAGTGGCCAGTAGCTGCAGAGGGAGCACGGTAGCATGTTTATTGATTAGAAATCTCTTCAATCATGGTACTCCCACTTTGTAAAGACATTAGTATAGTTTTGCGAGGTCAATCACTCTCATGGCATTGAGAAAATCAAGAACATAAAATATAATTATTCTGGCCTTCCTGTGCTTCTTCTGGGTCGTAGTGACTGATGAAATTGTCTGCACAACAGAGATTAATGAAGTCCTATGCCTCCAACTCAATGAAGAATTGTACTCGGGCTGACTTTTTTTTATTCATTCAAAGAATGCGGATGTCATTGCCTAGGCTAACATTTAGTGTTCATTTCTAATTGCTCTGTAGAAGATGGTGGTATGCTGTGTTATTGAACTGCTGCAGTCTTTGGATGTTAGAGCACCTAAAGTATAAAACTTCTATAGATACATAAAAAAGGATAAAACAAATGAGGATCCGTTAAAGACAGAGTCAGGAGGATACATAATAGGGAACAGAGAAATGGCAGCGAGGTTAAATAATTACTTTACGTCTGTTTTCACTGAGTAAGATGCAAGAAATCTCCCAGAAGTGGTGATCCAGGTGGTTAGGGAGAATGAGGAGTTGAAATAAATTAAAATTAGTAGGACAATCGCACTGGAGAAATTAACGGGGCTTGAAGATGATAAATCCTCAGGACCTGATGGTCTTCATCTCAGAGTGTTGAAAGAGGTGACTGTAGAACTGGTCAATACATTTGTCACTACCTTTCAAAATTCTATGCATTATGGAGTGATTCTTGTGATTATACGGCAGAAAATGTCACCCTCCTATTTAAGAAGGGAGTGAGAGAGAAAATGAGGAACTACAGATCTGCTATCTTTACATCAGTCAGATGAAAAATACTGGACTCTATTGTAAAGGATGGAATAAACATACATTTTGATGATAATGATCAGATTGGCTACATTCAGTATAGATTTGTGAATGGAAAATCGTAATTGATGAAGTTTTTGAAAGAGACTTAATCAATGTGAAAGTAACAGTACTTTGTATCCACCTGCTCAAACATGTTAGCTGTAGAGATAATAGGAACTGCCGATGCTGGAGTCTAAGGTAGTAAGGTGTGAAGCTGGAGGAACACAGCAGGCCAGGCATCATCAGAGGAGCAGGAAAGTTGATGTTCCTTCTTCAGACCCAAAACTCAGCTTTCCTGCTCCTCTGATGCTGCCTGGCCTGCTGTGTTCATCATGCTCCACACATTGCAATCTATGTTACCTGTAGAGTTCACACATTGCACTCTATGTTACCTGTAGAGTTTTTTCCATCTTTTTCTATTTCTGATTTCCAACATCCCCAGTTCTTTGACTTTGTTGTTACAGCATATGTCTGGGTTGTGAACCAAGATTTAGAATGTATACATTTAACCAAATAGTTAGATGTTCAGAAGTATTTGATAAAGTCCCGCAGAGGAGGCCCGTTAGAAAAATTGAAGCACAACATTGTAATGTACTACTGTGAATTAATGATTGGTCGAGAGACAGAAAGCAGGCAGTAAGAATAAATAAATGTGCTCCTGAGATGCTGCTTGGCCTGCTGTGTTCATCCAGCTTCACACTTTGTTATCTTAGTAAGAATAAATAGGCATTTGTCCTGTTGGCAGCTGTGACTAATGGAGTACCACAAGGATCACTACTTTTTCCACAATTGTTCACAATGTACATCAATGATGTGGAGGTCTGACAAAATGTAATATGATAATTGCATTGTTGTGCGACCTCACGCTGTAGAAAATTGCTTAATAGAAAATAGCATTGCAGGGAAATTGCTATAGAAGATCACTATATTTATATAGCAGAAAGTTCGCATTATCCAAACAGCATCCACTCTTCATCAATTGCGTTACAGCCAATTCACATGAACAAAACACATGTTATGGCAGAAGTACCTGTATGTGAATGATACAAAACTGGGTATGCTGTGAGGAAAAAGTAAAGTGGTGTTAAGAGAATTTGGATAGGCGTAGTGAATGATCAAGTAAATGGCCAATGGAAAATAATGTGGAAAAAGAAGTGATGTTATCCACTTTGGTATATAAACTCCACACTTTTTTTTATTTCAGCTGGCAACAAATAGCTGCTTGGTCAAAAACAAAATTTCTAGAAAAGCCCAGTACATCTGGCAGCATCTGTGAAGGGAAAATCAGAGTTACCATTTTGGGTCTGGTGACTCTTCCTCAGAATTGATGGTGGCTGGGAAAACATCAGTTTATATGTGGAAAATAGGGAGGTGCATAGGGTAGGGAGTAAATGATAGGATAGAGCCCAAAGAGAGAGAAAGGCAGTTGGACAGACAAAGGAGTTACTAATGATCAGGCTGGAAGACTGAATAGTTGTTAATGGGGACTGTTAGTAACGAACAACAGGGGGTGTGTAATGGCAGACTATGTGGTAACAAGGCGCGGTGTGTGGGGTGGGGGGCAGAGACATGAGGGAGTTTAGGCCCTAAAATAATTGAACTCAATATTGAGTCCGGAGGGCTGTAGGGTCCCCAAGTGGAAAATGAGGTGTTGTTCCTCCAGCTTGCACTGGGCTTCACTGGAACACCGTAGCAAGCCGGAGACCGAGATATTGGCCAGGGAGCAGGGTGGTGTGTTGAAGTGGCAGGCAACAGGTAGTTCAGGATCTTTTTTACGAACAGAACGTAGATGTTCTGAGAAGTGATCGCCAAGTCTGCGCTTCGTTTCCCCAATGTAGAGGAGACCACACTGTGAGCAGAGAATGAAGTAAACTAGATTCTTGGAAGTGCAGATGAAGTGTTGCTTCACCTGGAAGGTATGTTTGGGCCCTTGGATGTTGGGCAGGGAGGAGGTAAGCAGGCAGGTGTTGCACCTTTGCTGGTTACAGGGGAAGGTGCTGGAGGGCTGTGGAGTGGAGTGGGGGGGGGGTTTGTTGGGGGTGAAGGAAGTGTGGACCAGGGTGTCCCAGAGGGAATGGTCCCTACAGAAGGTGGACAACCCTTATTTGCAGGAGGGAAGAGAAGGGGTGAGGGCGGAAGTGTGGGAGATGTGTTGGATCTGGTTGAGGACCTTGTCAACAAATGAACTGGGAAATCTTTGGTTGAGGAAGAAGGTGGACATGTTGGAGGCTCCCTTGTCGAAGTTGGCCTCATCTGAACATGTGCGATGGAGACGTAGGAACTGAGAGAATGGGATGGGGTCTTTACAGGAAGTGGGGTGTGAGGACGTACAGTCCAGGTAGCTGTGGGGGTCAATGGGGTTTATAATGGATATTAGTGGCCAGTCTATTCACAGAAATAGAAACAGAAATGTCAAGGAAGGCAAGGGAGAAGCCAGAGTTAGACCAGGTGAAACTGAGAGCAGGGTGGAAATTGGAAGTGAAATTGATGACGTTTTCCAATTTTCGACAAGAGAGGGAAGCAGCACCGATGATATCGTCAATGTATCAGAGAAAGAGTTGTCGGTGAGGGCCGGAATAGAACTGGAACAAGGAATGTTCCAAGTACCCCAAGAAGAGACAGGCATAACTAGGGCCCATGCGGATACCGATGGCAACCCCTCTTACCTGACGGATATGAGAAGATTTGAAAGAGAAGCTTTTGAGGGTGAGGACGAGCTTGGCCAAATGGAGAAGGGTAGTGGTGGGTGGGGATGGTTGAGGTCCTTTCTCCAGGAAGAAGTGGAGAGCCCCGAGACAGTCATGTTGGGGAATGGACATGTAAAGGGATTGCACGTCCATGGTAAGGAGGAGGTGGCTGGATTGTGTAAATTGGAAGCTTTGAAACTGGTGTGAGGGATTGAGGAATCATGGATGTACTTGAATAGGGATTGGTCCAGGGTGGAGAAGACTGAGCCAAGGTAGGAAGAGATGAGCTCTGTGGGGCATGAGCAGGCTGGAGGTAGAAATGAGCTGTGCGGGGGTTAGGGGACTATTAGCTTGGAAGCAGAGACGGGAAGATCACCAGATGAAATCAGATCAGTAACTGTAGTGGATACAATGGCCTCATGTGCCATTGTGGGGTCATGGTCCAGGGGAAGTTGGGAGGAGGTATCTGAGAGCTGCCACTCAGCCTCTGCAAGGTAGAGGTCAGTACGCCAGACTACAACAGCACCACCCTTATCGACAGGCTTAATAACAAAGTCAGGGTTCAATCTGAGTGCACTGAATGCAGTCAGTTCAGAGGGAGATAGGTTGGATTTGGTGAGGGGGCAGTGAAATTGAGGCAACTAATGTCACATCAACAGTTCTCGATGAAAGGATCGCATGCAGGTAATAGGCTGGAGGGAAGAATCCAGGTGGAGGGAGAGCATTGAAGTTGGGCAAAGGGTCTGTGGGACGGGGAGAGGACTCTCGTCCAAATTTTTGTTACTGATTCACAGCATCCTCAATTCTTTCATTTTTTAAAGTAGCTGCTTGGACTTTGGAATAGTGAGGCGTTATCAATGACAAAGGCCTTGTGCCCATCAAAAAGTACGTGCATGGCCTCTTGTAACTGAACAGCCGAGGGTATGAATAGAATCATAGAGTTGTACAGCAATGGAAACAGACTCTTTGGTGCAACTCATTCACGCCAACCATGTTCCTAAATGAAACTAACAGAAACATTATGATTATGTCAGAAGCCATTGGACCTTGAAAAGCAAAATATTGTCCTTTCTCTGTACTAAAACCACCTCAAGTCAATTTATTTCCCATCATCAGTTGCTGGAAGCTGTGGCTTTTGACCAGAAAGCCAAAGACTTTATAAGTTGAATCAATCGTTCTTTGCTTCCCCTAAGCGAGTGAAAGTACCTGGAGACGGAATATCAAAGACTAACAAGGCATACCAAGCAAAAAGCGTCACTTCAGCTCACCTTGTGGACCATGATCAATGAATTGCCTTCCCTGTCTTTCCCTCCAACTGTAACGCCCATTTTTTTTCATCAATCTGTGTGGGCTGTTATGAAAGCATTACAGTTTAACCAGTAGAGTTATAAGTCAGCAGCTCATAACTAATTACCAGTAGCTACAATCTATTTGTAAGAAATGGTCATTCTTGTTAAGCACAGAAGCCTGATCTCTTCATTTTATTAACATTGGTTTAAAGGAAAGATCAACTGAAGAATTTTGCTTACTTCAATAAAGCCTTTAACTTTTTTGGTGACTCCAGGTACAGTAGACTTGAATTCTAGTACACCATCCCAATGAGTTACAGCAGGTAGTAAAGCAAATGTGCTGAGTATTGTCTAAGTGATAACCGGTTTGAAAGTGTAAATGTACCAAGGGGCCTGGTGTCCTTGTCAATAAGTCACCGAAGTATAACTTGCAGGTGCAACTAGCTATTAGGAAGGCTAGAGGAATGTTAGCCCTTATTACAAGAGGATTTGAATATCGGGGTAATGAAGTCTTGAGTCAATGTATAGGAGCTTGCATAAACCACACATGGGATATTGTCTGCAGTTTTGGTTTCATTTACTCAAGAAAGATGTTATTGCAACACAGGGAGTGCAACAATGGTTTACCAGATGATGAGAGTGTCCAACAAAGAGAGATTGTGCAAATCTGTATTTATTCCCTAGAGTTTCAAAGAATGAGAGGGGGTCTCATTGAATCATGCCGAACACTGAAAGATACAGGCAGTGTAGGTGCAGCGAAGATGTTGGCAAGCTTAAAACCAGGTGTCACAATTTACCTGTAAGGGGTGCTACTTAGGTCCAAGAAGAGGAGAATTTTTTTTATACGCAGAGAGTTGTGAACCTTTAGAATTCTCTGAGGGCTGTGGAATTTAGTCTTTGTATATTTAAGGTAAAGACTTGTTTTCTGATTACCTGTGATGTGCAGGATTGTAGGTATGGAGTGGAGAAAAGGCATTGAAGTGTTAAATCAGTTGTGGCTCAGTGGTTAGCACTGCTGCCTGACAGTGCCAGGGACCTGCATTTGATTCCAGCCTTTGGTGACAGTCTCTGTGGAGTATACATGTTCTCCCTGTGGGCCAAATGGCCTACTGCCACACTGTAGGGATTCTATATTGAATGGTAGAGTAGACCTCAGAGGCTGAATACCCTACTTACGATGCTATGTGATAATCTTATTTCAAAATGTTTAATTTCATTCTCCAGGCAGATGGATTCTTCAACACTTGATTAGAGTCTTGAATAAATATTCATAAATTTATTGTGGACATACAAACAATGGAATATTAAATTTCCATTATTCGAAAATGTCCGATTGCATTCTTAATAGTGAAGATCTTTCAAATAAACTTTATTGCTAATCCCATTTTCACATCTTTGATGGTCAGTGCACAACTATTTGTTTGAGATGGCCTCAAATAAACAATTTGAAAAATTAATGTTGCATGTTATCATTGCTAGCAGTTGTTGAATTGAATCAGTCATTGAGTACAAAAGGGTTGCATAAACTTATCATTTACATGTGACAGGAATAGTACTTTGCATCTTCAAGGTATTTGATTATTGTATAGTAGCTTTTAAGTTGGATTATTATTGAATTAAAGAAGTAGTACCTCTTTTTCTCCGGCTCTTCTTTCTGCAGCCTGCGAACTGTTCTGTTCCACTTCTTATACTCCGTCTCCTGAGATCTGGCTGTCAATTCATGTCAGGATGACAGTGTGTAGTAGAATGGTTTTAACGGGATTTGACATTGAATCCTTTGTTCAGCCATCCATTGAGACATCTCCATAAATTATGCTACATACAGGCAAAAGTGATAATCTCTACACCAATATTTTGTGCACCTGCCATAAGATTCTCTCATTGTCGCACCTGGGAACTGATACTGCACACTGTTCTGGCCTCCTCAGTAATCAAAAAGCAAAACGCAAAGCATTTCAGCGGCAGGAACCATGAGAGACCAAGCCGAGGGGCAGCCGAAAAGTTATGTTAGTGTATGAAATACTCGCTTTGGGAATAGGTGGAGCGAAGGCTGAGCAGGAGCAAACACGGACCGGGGACTGCTTGGTGAGTAAACGAATATATTCAGGAAGTGGCAGGTGTGTCCAGGCAGGATTCCTGACTCAACATGTAGATAGGCCGACAAGAGGGGAGGCCGTATTGGATTTGGTGCTTGGCAATGAACCAGGCCAGGTGCTGGATCTTTCGGTGGGAGAGCATTTTGATGATAGTGATCACAACTCCATGACCTTTACTACAGTCATGGAGGGGGTAGGAGCAGACTGTATGGGGACGTGTTTAATTGGGGGACAGGGAATTACAATTCTATTAGGCAAGAACTGCAGACAATAAATTGGGAACAGATGTTCTCAGGGAAATTCAAGACAGAAATGTGGAGGTTGTTCAGGGAGCACTTGCTATGAGTGCTAGATAGGTTTGTCTCAATGGCGCAAGGAAGGGATGGTAAGGTGAAAGAACTTTGGATAATAAGACATGTGGAACATCTAGACAAGAGGAAGAAGGAATCCTACTTAAGGTTGAGGAAGCAATAATTGTACAGGGCTCTAGAGGTCTCCAAGATAGCCAGGAAGGAGCTGATGAATGGACATAGGAGAGCTAGAAGAGAGCATGAAAAAGCCTTGATGGGTAGTGTTAAGGAAACCCTAAGGCGTCTATACTTTTGTGAGGAATAAGAGGATGGTCAGAGTGAGGTTAGGGCTGATCAGGGGTAGTGAAGGAATCTGTGCCTGGAGTTGGAGGAGGTAGGGGAGGTACTTAATAAATACTTTGCTTCAGTATTCACCAGTGAGGGGGACCTTGTCATTTGCGAGGACAGCGTGAAATAGGCTGATATGCTCAAACAGGAAGGAGGATGTGCTAGAAATTTTGAAAAACTTGAGGATAGATAAGTCCCCTGGGCCAGACGGGACATACCCAAGGTTACTAAGGGAAGAGATTGCTGCCCCTTTGGCAATGATCTTTGCGTCCTCACTGTCCACTGGAGAGGTGCCAGATGATTAGATGGTGGCAAATGTTATTCCCTTGTTCAAGAAAGGGAATAGGGATAATCCTGGGAATTACAGACCAGTACTTCTGTGGTGGGCAAATTATTGGAGAGGATTCTGAGAGGCAGTGTTTATGATTATTTGGAAAAACATAGTTTGATTAGAGATAGTCAGCATGGTTTTGAGAGAGGCAGGTCATACCTCACAAGCCTTATTGAATTCTTTGGGGATTGACAAAATTAATTGATGAAGATAATTCATTGGATATGGCGTATATGAATTTTAGCAAGGTGTTTGATAAAGTTCCTCATGCTAGAAAGTAAGGAGGCATGGGATTCACGGAAATTTGGCTCTCTGGATACAAAACTGGCTGTCCAATAGAAGACAGAGGGTGGTAGCAGGTGGAAAGTATTCAGCCTGGAACTTGGTGACCAGTGGTGTTCTGCAGGGATCTGCTCTGGAACCTCTGCTGTTTGTGATCTTTATAAATGTCTTGGATGAGGAAGTGTAACGGTGTGTTAGTAAGTTTGCTGATGACACAAAGGTCGGTGAAGTTGTGAATAGCGAGCAGGGCTGTTGTAGGTTGCAATGGGGCATTGACAGGATGTAGAGCTGGGCAAAGAAGTGGTAGATGGAATTCAACCCGGAAAAGTGTGAAGTGATTCATTTTGGAAGGTCAAATTTGAATGCTGAATACAGGGTTAATGGCAGGATTCTTGGTAGCGTGGAAGAACAGAGAGACCTTGGGGTCCACGTCTATAGAACCCTCATAGTTGTCAAAGTTGATAGGGTTGTTAAGAAGGTGTATGATGTGTTGGCTTTCGTTAGCAGGGGAATTGAGTTTAAGAGTTGTGGGGTTATGCTGCAGCTGTATAAAACGCCGGTTGGACCACGTTTGGAATATTGTGTTCAGTTCTGGTCACCTCATTACACAAAGGATGTGGAAGCTTTAGAGAGGGTGAAGAGGAGATTTACCAGGATGCTGCCTGGACTGGAGGGTAGGCCTTTTGAGAAAAGGTTGAAGGGGCTAGGGCTCTTTGCATTGGAGTGAAGAAGGATGAGAGGTGACTTGATAGAGGTGTACAAGATGATGAGAAGCATTGATAGAGTGGATAGTCACAGACTTTTTCCCAGGGCGGAAATGACTATTATGAGGGGGCATAATTTGAAAGTGATTGGAGGAATGTATAAGGGACATGTCAGAGGTAGATCCTTCACACAGAGAATGATGGGTGTGTGGAATATGCTGGCTGCAGTGGTAGTGGAGTCAGATACATTGAAGACATTTAAGCGACTCTCGGATAGGCACATGGAGGATAGTGAAATGTAGGATATGCAGGTTCGTTTGATCTTGGGGTAGGATAATAGGGCAGCACAATATCGTGGGCTGAAGGGCCTATACTGTTCTATGTTCTATGTAAAACTTTATAAAGCAGAGTTGGATAGATTCTTGATTACAAAGGGGATGAAAGATTAAAGCTGGAATGTAGAGTTAATGTTAAAATGAGATTCCCATGATCACACTTACTGTCTAGTGATCCAGCCCCAGCAACTTCTGTTGTGAGTGACAACTCTCCTGACATTCCTTCAAGTGCCTCATGCTGTTTTCTATCCCTCAGAGCAATGCTTCATGTCTGCCTCCTCAAGAGATTGGACAGCACCGCAACACAGTTGCAGCCCAGAGTAGCTCACAGGTTATTCAAAATCTCCGGATCTATAAAACAGTACCACGTCCTGCAAAGGCTGCAGAGCAAGGCTTCCTAAAGTGCTGATCAGAACAGCACCCCATGGAGGGTGGTGAGCTGACAATACGGTGTCCTGAGCTATAATGTGGAAATGGCTACTACACTAACAGACCCTCATTCACACAGGACCCCCTCAGCAGTGCCATAGTTCCATTCTGCCCTGAAAACTCTCCTGAGGTTCACAACAGTTTTCAAGCCTAAGTCTGGGGTTGCAGAATGCTGCAGAGGCAAGAAACCAGAATTATTGATGAGGGAGATAGTAAAAACTTCCGATGCTGGAGAATCTGAGATAACTCGGTGTGAAGCTGGATGAACACAGCAGGCCAAGCAGCATCAGAGGAGCAGGAAAGTTGACGTTTTGGTCGAGATCCTTCTTCAGAAATGAGGGAGGGGAAGGGGCTTCTGAAATAAATAGGGAGAGCCGGGGAAGTGGATAGAAGATGGATAAAGGAGAAAATAGGGTGAGAGGAGACAGACAGGTCATCATCCCACCTCTTTGACCTGCCTGCCTCCTTTCACCCTATCTTCTCCTTTATCCATCTTCTATCTGCCTGATGCTGCTTGGCCCATTGTGTTCATGCAGCTTCACACCATGCTATCTCTATTATTGATGAGGGACTTTGGTTATCTGAAGGAAAAACTTGTTTTCATACAGCGTAATTCATCTGAAGGTATTTCCAATTAAATATTCACGAAAGGTTTTCGTGGCATCATGAAATTCATGTAAACCATGTTCACACAATTCTGACACCAATAAGAGAGATGATATCAGTCTAGCATGAACATATGAAGATAGAGAGGATAGTTAATATGGTTCCAATGCATCAGAGAGGCAGCAGCAATAAGCTGGGTAATTACAGATCAGTTAGTCTGAGATCAGGGAAATTATTGGAAAAAGTTCCGAAGGACAGGAGTAATCAATACTTGGAAAGGCAAGGATTGATCAGGGTAGTCAGAATGTTTTTGTTAGAGGGTGATCTAGTCTGACTAAGTTAGTTGAGTTTCTTTGAAAAGTTGTCTGAATATATTGATGGCGGTAGAGCAGCTGATGTGGTTAACATTGATTTCAGTATGACCACTGACATGGACACACATGGAAGGCTTGTCCAAAATGTAAGAACCCATGGGATTCAAAGCAAGTTGGCAAACCAAGTCCAAAACTGGCTTACAAATAGGAGTCATGGAGTGATGGTGAAGGGTTGGTGTTATAATTGGAAGCCTATGACCAGTGATGTATCACAGGGAGTGATGTTGGGGTCCTTGCTGCTTATTATGTACATTAATGACTTGGATATGAATGTGGAAGGTATAATTAGTAAATTTGCAGATGACAGAAAAATTAGGATCGCAAGGATGGATGATGGTCTCAGGCTGCAGACTGATATTGGACTGCTGGGAAACTGAACAGAGCAGTGTCTGATAAGTGTGAAGTGGTATATTTCGGGAGGTCTATTAAGAGAAGAACACACACAGTCAGTGATAGGTCCCGAGGGGGTACTGAGGAACAAAGTGAGCCTGCTGTACAAGTCTGGAGATCCCTTAAGTTGTCAGCATAGCTAGACAGGGTGGTGAAGAAGGCATTCAGGATGATTGCCTTCTGAAAATATAGGAGCAGGGAAATCTTGTTATATTTTGTATGAGATTAGTTGGGCCACAGATGGAATCCTTTCTGCAGATTTGCTCACTGCGCTATCAGAAGGGTGTGATTGAAGTGGAGAGAGTACAGAGGAGATTAACCAAGATTTTACTTGACAAGAAAATCCCAAATTATGAGGAAAGACTGGATAAGTTGGGTTTGCTTTCCTTGGAGAGGCGGAGACAGAGTAGACCATCAGAATTTCTTCCCTGTGTCTGAGACCAAAGGACATAAGTTTAACGTGAGGAGCAAGTGTTTTGGTGGAGATCTGAGGAATCTTTTTTTTAACCTAGTGGTTGGTAGAAGTTTGGAACATGCCGCCTGAGGAGATGGCAGAGGCAGGTACTCTCATAAGAGCCAAGAAACACCTGGGTGAGCACTTAAAATGTCAGAGAAGAGTCAGTTGTGGACCACATGCAGGCATATGGGAGTAGAATGGTTTGGTGCTTGTTGGTTGACATAGACATAAGACCATAAGACATAGGAGCAGAAATTAGGCCTTTTAGCCCATCGAGTCTGCTCGGCCATTCAATGATGGCTGGTAAGTTCCTCAACCCTATTCTCCTGCTTTCTCCCTGTAACCCTTGATCCCTTTGAAAATCAAGAACCTGTCTATCTCAGTCTTAAATGCACTCAATGACAGCCTTCTGTGGTGGCAAATTCCATGGATTCACCAATCGCTGGCAGAAGGAGTTTCTCCTTATCTCCATTCTAAAAGGTCTTCCCTTTACTCTAAGACTGTGCCCTAACCGAAGGTGGGTTGAAGGAACTGTTTCTATGCTATATGACACTGTGATTCCATGAATAATACACCAGAAAGCTGTAACAAATATACAAAATGCTGAAGAAACTCAACAAGTCTGACAGCAGCTATGGAGAAGAGTTCAAATTTCCAGCATTACTTTTATTTACAAAAGAGCTGTATTCAATAAATTACTAGATGTTAATAAAGAAGTGCTACAGGCATAAGGAGTTGAAAAGACTTACGTAAGCATAATGTGTAGACAGCCTCTGCAGACACATAGTTAGTGAGAATCCAGAGTGGTATCTCGGTTTGCAGGTGACTGTACAAGATAAAATAATATTCACTGCTGTAATAAAGGGAAAGGCAAAGCCAATTTGTGCACAAATAGCAATGTGATGATGAGCAGGTATTTTGTTTTTGTGATGTTAAGATTAGATTCCCTACAGTGTGGAAACAGACCCTTCGGCCCAACAAGTCCACACCACCCCTTGGAGCATCCCACCCAGACCCATTCCCCTATAACCCACACACCCCTGAACACTAACGGGCAATCTAGCATGGCTGATCCGCCTAGCCTGCACATTTTTGGACTGTGGGAGGAAACCGGAGCACCCGGAGGAAACCCACACAGCCACGGGGAGAATGTGCAAACTCCGCACAGACAGTTACCCAAGGCTGGAATCTAACCAAGGTCCCTGGCGCTGTGAGGCTGCAGTGCTAACCACTGAGCCAACGTGCTGCCCTAAAAAGAAATGGAGATGCTGGGGATTGAACCCGGGGCCTCATACATACAAAGCATGTGAGGAATAAGTACATCAGACCAACATGAACGATCCAATCTCTCACGCCAACCTGAGAGTGCAGATGTGACTTAGACAACGATGGGGAGATCCCTTATTTAAAGGCATTTAGTGCCTGATTGAGGGAGCCAGCATTAGAAAGGTGGATGCCTGCTGCTGATCTCTACCCACAAACCTTTTCCATACCCGCACCCCAAACTCCCAATGCCATCATTGCTCACTAATACATGAGGCTCTTGTGATCCAAGGCCTCAAGTCAGTATATTATTGACAACAGCTCCCACAAATTCTCCATTTTGTTGGCTAAACCCAGGCCGTGTCAATTTTTTTGTGTGTTTTTGCCATGAGGCCTAATGAGTTTGTTTTCTATTTTGCCAACATTACTACGTTAATTACACACCATGCCACTATTTCCTGCATCTGATTTCTGTTCGGCCTTACAACCCACCGTTCCCATAACAATTTGGCACCAGTGGACATCCACAAAAAGACCAGCATCCCTTGCAGCTGTGCCAACAGTGAAAGGCTGAAGTGACCCTCGACAAGGGCTGGCATTGTCCATCACCAACAAAATCATGGATCAGTAGCCAAAACATCATGCTAACACTCTGTCACATATCCGACCTCATTCTCTTGCTATCGTTACTGTTTAAGTACCACAACAAATGCTTAGAGATAACAGGAACTGCAGATGCTGGAGAATCTGAGATAACAAGGTGTGGAGCTGGAGGAACACAGCAGGCCAGGCAGGATCAGAGCAGCAGGAAAGCTGATGTTTTTGGTCTGGATCATTCTTCCGAAAAACAAACACTTACCTGTCCCCAGGTACATGTCACCCATACACCCCACAAAGCAGTACTACACAGTTCCCAGTTCCCACTGTGGACCTGTTTGTCACTGTCTAGCCAGGAAATCTGATAAGCAGAAAAATAATCAGAGAATTCCAAACACATTTATTATTTTATTTACAGAATGCAAAGTGGAACAGAAACCATGTCAACAGAGGTTCATGCGCATCCTTACATTCCCATGTAGATTCAGGCATTTTGGCCCACAAGTGTAACAGCCACCAATTGTCTGCTGCTCCCAGCTCTTGTCTGTTGGAAACAAGTGTCAATGAGGTTCTTTCTGGCTTCTACCACTCATCACACCTGAGTTCAGTCACGGAGAATGTCAGCTTCCTCCACCACGACATCCTCATCCTCCTGATCAAAAAACTGCTCATGTTCACCCAGTTCCTGTAGATCCAGGAGCTTGTCTTGTTACCTGCTCCAACTGTGCAGAGCACAGCACACCAGAATGGTGCAGCACGCTCCATCTGCAATATCCTGGAGGGAACCTCTAAACCAGTCTGAGTAACGGAACCACATCTTCAGCATGCCCAAAGTCTGCTCCCCGCGGCTCTGGTTGAGGAATCAACAGCATTGTATTTGTGCTCCATATCAGTCAGGCAGTTACAAAATGGTGCCATGAGTCATGGTCTCTGCAGGTAGCCCTACTCTCACATGGCACCCCCCCACCCATAACCAGCCTTATAGGGCACACAAATCCGGCCCCCCCCCAAACACACCCGGTACACAAGAATACTCCAGGATGTAAGAGTGGGGGCAGCTGCCAGGGTAGTGGGCGCATATATCTCCAGGAAGTGGTAATGGTGATCTCAGATTACCTGAACATTAAAGGAACTGAACCCCTTCCTATTGGTGAACTCTGCAGTGTTGTGATACGGCCCTCTCAATGCCACATGTGGGCAGTGAATGGCTCCATGCACCCAGGTGATGCCAGGTCTGTTCCTGAATCCTACTGCCCAGCTGCAGCACTGACCCCATCTTGGGGGATGAAATGATGTGGCATGACCTTGCACAGTGGTGTTGGTTGCTGCCCTGATGCATTGTGGGAGTGTGATTGCGAGGCTACAAACAGATCACCTGGAGCCATTCACTGGGATTGAGCGGTGTCCCATTCCTGTACCCCCCCAGACTCTGATCCAGGCTTGTGTCAGCACTGCACATTGTTCATCCCCAGGAAGTGGAGCCAGGGCCAAAAAACTGAGGGCCCTAATGTGGTCCCCATGCCACCCTGCGAGGCCTCATGGCTGGTGTTCAATTTGCAAACACTAATAGCATGTAGTAAATCATCTTTGACCAGCATCTGACCCTTAACCACCGTTATTCTGAATGCATAACAAATAGACGATGGAAGATTTCATAACCAATGTGCTGTGTTTTGGACATAGCTGCCTCACGCTGTTTTTTGGTGCATTGTCAGAGCATCCAACAAACATGGATGGCACACTTTTGGCCAACTAATTGCCACACCAACCTGGGCATTGGTCCAGCCATGGAATAGTAGCAGTTTGTCCGTAGAGAAGGGGAAGTTATGGCTGGCAACATAGATCTTGCGGGACCCTGTCAGCACTGGGTCATGCCTAGTTAGTAGATTATGCCCTCTAGAGGCTTCCTTTCCCTATTGCCTCACATTACCTTGCTAGCCCAATAACACCCATGCCTCCATTATAGAGACCCATTGTGTTGAACTTTGTCTGCAACTGTCCTTCCTGCCTCCTAAACCCTGGCAAAAAACCTTCATGCAGCCCACCCTAGTTCTGCATGCACACCTTGTGGGCACCATGGCGGCGGTCACAGTCACTAACTACATTCCCTGTACTCACTGCATCTTTTCCCTCTCTCAAACACTCCTGTAATATCGACAACATACTCCCAGGGCTGTATTTGCTCTAGACCTGTGACCAATTTCAACAATCAGTCCACAGACACTGACCGATATGTTTGCAGCTGTCCAAATAACAATGCAAGGTTCCCCTGGACACTGATGCTGGCCCTACAGAACTGACTGCTGAATACCCCCCAGATTGGGAAGTTCTGGGACAGATTGCTGATTGTGAATGCCCCAAGTGGATGATTGACCATGGTGGAGCCCCTGCACTCCATGTGCTATCTCTGCCTGTGATTGATAGGATGAGGACTCTCTGACAGACAGTACCCTTTCTAGATTAAGGACCATCCCTAATCATTCTTGGACCCTGTTTGTAGTTCTGCTTCCCTCATTGAGTTTACCCAATGTCCAACTGTTTAGCTGAGTTTTTCATAATAGGATTCTGAGTATTACAGAGGTGAATTGTTGTGTTACCAAAGTTCCTATCAAGCATTAATCCCCATCAATTGGCATGTCACCACTGCCAGTGAAAATCTCACCATACCATTTATGAAAATAAATATGATGGAGAAAGATAAACTCGACATTGAGATGGGCCTCAGTGAATTCATCCGATTCTGCTACTCATCTCGGTGGCTCAGTGGTTAGCACTGCAGCCTCACAGCGCCAGGGACCCGGGTTCGATTCCAGCCTCGGGCGACTGTCTGTGCGGAGTTTGCACATTCTCCCCATGTCTGCGTGGGTTTCCTCTGGGTGCTCCAGTTTCCTCCCACAGTCCAAAGATATGCAGGCTAGGTGGATTGGCCATGCTAAATTACCCGTAGTGTTCAGGGGTGTGTGGGTTATAGGGGGATGGGTCTGGGTGGGATGCTTCAAGCTTGTGGACTTGTCGGGCCGAAGGGCCTGTTTCTACACTGTAGGGAATCTAATCTAACCTATGTCACTCAGGGCCCTGGAAGATTCTACCCAATAGCCGATCAATAAGTTAACTTCTGATTGTCTGGTAATGCTTAACAGATGGATCCTCCCTCTCCCTCACCTACTGCTGGGTGTTCCTTGATGCCAGAGAGGTCACACCGCTGCCTGGTGAAGTTCCTGCCTGAAATGTAGTCTGACTGACCATCCTAAATGGAGTGATCTGAAGTTCCCACTGGCATAGCCATCGGCTGATAAGATCCCATTGACTCCATTCCTTATGACTGAGCCGACAAATCTTGCATTGCTTCTTGACCACCTTATCGACCTTTCTTTCTATCTTCAGGGATCTGTGGAAATGTTCTCCAAATCCCTCTATTACTCTATACTTTTCAGAATCTTACCTTGTATTGTCCATCCCTTTCCCTTGTTCTTTTCCCATATATTGCCTCACATTTCCCAGATTGAATATCGCTTGTCACTCGAACGCCATTTCTGCCACCTCCAGCAAGATGCCACCACCAGGCAAATATTCCCCTCCCCTCCCTTGTCCACCTTCTGCAGGGACCGTTCCCTCCGGGACACCCTGGTCCATACCTCCTTCACCCCAAGCACCTCACAGCCCTATGGCAGTTTCCCCTATAACCGGTGAGGGTGCAACACCTGCCCATTTACCTCTTCCCTCCCCAGTACCCAAGGGCCCAAACATACCTTCCAGGTGAAGCAACACTTCATCTGCACTTCCAAGAATCTAGTCTACTTCATTCTCTGCTCACAGTGTGGTCTCCTCTACATTGGGGAAACGAAGCGCAGACTTGGCGATCACTTCTCAGAACATCTACATTCTGTTCGTAAAAAAGATCCTGAACTACCTGTTGCCTGCCACTTCAACACACCACCCTGCTCCCTGGCCAATATCTCAGTCTCTGGCTTGCTACAGTGTTCCAGTGAAGCCCAGTGCAAGCTGGAGGAACAGCACCTCATTTTCCTCTTGACCCTACAGCCCTCCGGACTCAATATTGAGTTCAAATATTTTAGGGCCTAAACTCTCTCATGTCTCAGCCCCCCACCCCACACACCAGGCCTTGTTACCACATAGTCTGCCATTGCACACCCCCTGTTGTTAGTTACTAACAGTCCCCATTAACAACTATTCACCCTCTCGGCCTTATCGTTAGCAACTCCTTTGTCTGTCCAACTGTCTTTCTCTCTCTTTGGGCTCTATCCTTTCATTTACTTCCTACCCTTCCCACCTCCCTATTTTCTGCATATAAACTGATGTTTTCCCAGCCACCATCAGTTCTGAGGAAGAGTCGCCGGTCCCAAAACGTTAACTCTGTTTTCTCCTCCACAGATGCTGCCAGACCTGCTGAGCTTTTTCAGCAACTTTGTTTTTGTAGCTTGTCACTTTTTTGTCAACAAACAAGTGTCCAGTCATTATCTGTTGCCACCTGCCTCTGAGCCAATGTTGCAATCAACTTGCCATTTCTCTTTGGCTTCAATGAAATTTTAATTGACTAGTGCTATTTTAATCCTCAACAATTTTACCACAAACTTCAATAATGTATTTAACACTTGATTGCAATCTGGTACAGTCTAGCAAATCTACCAGTTGCATCCAATTGCCAGGAAGGGTAATTAAGGATGAGAATTGAATGCTGACTGAGCTAACCATGTCCACATCCTCCAAAGAATATGTTATTTTTTAAAAAATCAGTCTGACATGTAAGACTGTGTCAAAAGCCTTGCTAAAATCTATGTAGACCACATCAAGCATGCTGCTCTCATTGACCTAATTATTACTGCTTCGAAAATTAAATAAAGTTAGTCTGACATGACATTCGTTTACAAATTTCTGTTGCTTGTCCATGATTAAACTAGGCTACTCAAAGTGACAATTCAATCTATGTCTTTGACCAAGGTTTTCCATACTCAGCTTGTTTTATAATCTGTCCTCTGCAGCTGCTGTGGTAAAGGTGCTATTTGACTGCTGTTTGATTAACGCAGGAGTATGAGAAATTTTGGCACAAGGAGAAATTGATTCCAAAGTCAGGAAGTAAAGAGGCAAAGGACACAGATTAACAATAATTAAACAAAAAAAAGGAGTGAATATGAGGAGAAATTTATTTTTCTGATTAAATTATTAGAATATGGAATGCTCTTGAAAGGATAAGAACGTAATGAAGAGGAGTAAGAGGAAATCATTCAATTGTATGACCCTGTTCGATCATTCAATAATATAATGGCTGTCTTCCCATGATTATTCCTTAATTTCCCTGGTGCTCAAATATCAATCGACCTCTGCCTTGAATATACTCAAGATTAAACAGTCACAGTTGTCTGAGATAGAAGAATTGCAAAGATTCACAGTTCATTGAGTGAAGTTTCTCCTCATTTCAAATCTGGTAGTAACTGAGATGAAAGAAATGCTGTTAATGCTTTGAGTCTAATAGGACTCTGACAAAACTGAAGGGAGCCATGGGAAGGGAAGGTCAAGTGAAGCTGAGATAACCAGGGAGATTAGAAATCACAGGAATCACAGAACTAAAGGCAAAAGGAGCAACAACAGTTGTAGGGAAATGGTAATATTAAACGTTAATAGTAGTATTTAGATCAGCTCTGCAGAAAGCAAAACCAGGTATTAAGAAAGGAATTAAAGCAGCAAAATGGAAGTGATAGCTCATTGTCTGAAGTTGTGGAGCCAAATATTGAGTTCTATGGTTGTAAAGTGCATAAAACTGTGTCATGTTTTTTTCAGCATTTACTGGTAAACTGCAGAAGGCTGAGGGCAGAAATATCAGCATAGGATCCAGATTGTGTGTTGAAACGACAAGTGTCTGGACAGTTAGGGTCATGTTTACGGACTGGATTGAGATGTTCTGCAAAGTGGCCACCCAGTCTGCAGGCTGAGCACTGTGTTTTAATATTATTAAAACTGTGCCGAACAGATTAGTCCAAGCCTTTACCACCTTGACTTGAGGAATATCTTCATGTCTTTATTCAACATTCATATTTCACCAATTAATATTTATGACCTCCAGTACTGTTGTCCTACTTTACTTAAAAATGTTGAGGATTTGTCTCAAACGTGCCTTTAATATTTAATAGCTTATGGTGAGATCTCTTCAGGTATCAAAAATTGAATTTTATGACTCTTTAGCACATCGTCCCCATACTTGGAATAATTTCTTCTTGATTTTTTTCAACTTGTTTCTATTCTAACATATACTATTTGTACCTTTTCTATCTCAAACTGCACAAAGGATTTTATCCAGTTTACACAGTATGTTGCATTGCTTCTGTCGGGCTCAGTTTCATTCCTCTGGCAATTTTGCACGTCTTTGACTAGTCTTTTAAAATTTCCTCACTTCATTCTTTGCAAAATCACAGATTTGTTCCATTCAGCCCACTGCATTTGCACCATTGCTCTGAATGAGCAGTTTACTTCAAACTATTCTCCTGCCTTCTCCTCATAACCTTGTATATTGTTCCTTTATTAAATAACAGGTTAAATTCACCCAAATTGGGCCTGGCTTCATCTCACTCTCAGGCAGTGCATTCCAAACCTGAACCGCTTGTGACATTAAAAAGTTTTTATTTTTCTCATATCTCTTATGTTTCTTTTAATAATTGCTTTAAATCTGAGTTTCCCATTCTCAATCCTTTCGCAATTGGAAACAGTTTTTTTTTCCTATCTATTCTATCCAGCACCTTCCTGAATTGAATATTGTATCTCAACCTTTTCTTCTCCAAGGAGACAACCCAGTTTCTCCAATCTACCTTCATAACTGAAGTTCCTCATGCCTGGAACCATTCTTGTTCATTTTGTTTCCTCACTCTGTTTTTACATTGACAATGACAGAAGAGAAATCTTGTATTCATATAGAGTCTTGGGCATTCTAAGTCATGCTATAGCCAACCAGGGAATTTTCAAATGTAATCACTGTTGCAAGTTTTGAAGAAGTTTGGAAGCCAATTTATTCACATAAAATATCCAAAAGAAGCACCACAGCGACTTAGAGTCATTGAGTCATACAGCTGTATTGGATGGAAACAAACTCTTCAGTCCAACTTATCTGTGCTGACCAGACACTCCAATCTGATCTAGTCCCATTTGCCAGCATTTGACCCATATGCCTCTAAACACTTCTTATTCATGTATTCATTCGGATGCTTTTTAAATGTTGCATTTGAGCCGACCTCTACCACTTCCTCTTGCAGCTTATTCCACACACAAGCACCACTCTCTGCATGAAAAACTTACCCCTTAGGTCCCTTTCATATCATTCCCCTCTCACCTTAGACCTATGCCCTCTAGTTTTGGACTCCTCCACCCTGAGAAAAAGAACTTGGTTATTCAACCTCTCCATGCCCCTCATGATTTTATAAACCTCTATAACCTCACCCCTCAGTCTCCAATACTCTGGGGAAAATAGCCCCTGCCTATTCAGCCTCTCCCTATAGCTCCAACTCTCCAACCCTGGAAACATCCTTGTAAATATTTTCAAGTTTAATAGCTTCTTTCCTTCTACAATGAGGCATTGGCAGAGTAAGGCTCTAAAGGATAAACCTCTAAATTTCACAAAGGAATGGAAGGCAAGGAATTAATGGGCTAAAATAATCCAAAAGAAATATTGCAAGGGGTATCTTCGCTTGCACATTGTTTGCAAGGTTGTCCTTGAAAATGTGATAGTGATCTACATCTTTACTCAGTCCCTGTACTGTAGGGGCTCTCCTAGTGCTGCTAGGGCAAGAGTCGCAGGATAATGACCCAATGATGAAGAAGGATAGCTATCATATTTCCAAATCATGTGTGACGTAGGGGGTTATCTAGAAGATAATGGTTTTCCTACGCAACCAATGCCTTTGTTCCTAAAATGGTAGAGATTGTAGGTTTGAGAAAAGTATTGCCAAGTTGCTGCAAGTAGGCTAGGTTACTCTTATTGCCAAATAAGTAAAAATGTTTGTGAAATGTCATTGCTTTCACTTTAACCAAGTACATAGGATATGACAGTAATAAACTATTGATGTTGCCATTTTACATCGTGCTTACCATGTATGACAAAAACCTTTTAATGGAACCGAAGCTGTGGAAGTAAAGTCTTTGACTGCTGTTAAAGTCACATCATTAAACCGTCTATGTTCATCATATCAGTTGGTTCTCATCTGCCTTGTGAACACTGAACCACGCGTTATGTTGGAACTATTTTGAGCAGGAAAGAATAGCGTTTCATCAGCATCTGATGATGCATTTCAGATGGAACTTTCACTTTAAGAGAACAAAATGGCTCAGTGATAAGACATAACAGTTATCTGTGTGCCCCACTGGACTAATTTTGTGCTTTTGCGATGTTGGAACATTTCCTGCTGTCAGAGAGTCTAAGGGAATGGCCTTCCAAGCATTTTAGGAAGAGCAACATTTTTCAGATGCAGCCTCCTGTGGCTGGCCAGGGCTGAGAATGTCCTTGCTGGTCCGAATGGTGAGTATGCCTGGAACATTTTTACTCTCTAGCAGTTTTCAGACTGCAATATTTTTCAACATGTCTGGTTAACCCACATTGAAGGCTGCAGTCCTGAATTTTTAATTTCCATCTTTGTGAGACTATTGGGAAGCCACCTCTTCCAGCATACATTTGTGAGGAGTGTGGGAATTGATAAAGGACCTTGCTATTTCTTTGCTGCAGCATTAAATTAGAGGTTCCAGAGAATTTTCAACACAGGAATAGGTCACTCGGTTTAGCCACTCACAGCTACTTGAGTATTCTGCCACCTTACTTCATCTGACACCTCTCAACGTCTATTCTGTTCTTGTCAATGAATTCGTGTGGATCATGCTTCTGGTCTCAACCATTCTTTGTGGCAACAAGTTCCATATTCGAACTGCTTTCTCAGGCAAAATATTTCATCTGATTTTCTTTTCAGACTGTATGTAACTATTTGATATCAGTGAGAGATAATGGGAACTGCAGATGCTGGAGAATTCCAAGATAATAAAATGTGAGGCTGGATGAACACAGCAGGCCAAGCAGCATCTCAGGAGCACAAAAGCTGACGTTTCGGGCCTAGACCCTTCATCAGAGAGGGGGATGGGGTGAGGGCTCTGGAATAAATAGGGAGAGAGGGGGAGGCGGACCGAAGATGGAGAGTAAAGAAGATAGGTGGAGAGAGTATAGGTGGGGAGGTAGGGAGGGGATAGGTCAGTCCAGGGAAGACGGACAGGTCAAGGAGGTGGGATGAGGTTAGTAGGTAGATGGGGGTGCGGCTTGGGGTGGGAGGAAGGGATGGGTGAGAGGAAGAGGTTAGGGAGGCAGAGATAGGTTGGACTGGTTTTGGGATGCAGTGGGTGGGGGGGAAGAGCTGGGCTGGTTGTGTGGTGCAGTGGGGGGAGGGGATGAACTGGGCTGGTTTAGGGATGCAGTTGGGGAAGGGGAGATTTTGAAACAGGTGAAGTCCACATTGATACCATTAGGCTGCAGGGTTTCCAGGCGGAATATGAGTTGCTGTTCCTGCAACCTTCGGGTGGCATCATTGTGGCAGTGCAGGAGGCCCATGATGGACATGTCATCTAAAGAATGGGAGGGGGAGTGGAAATGGTTTGCGACTGGGAGGTGCAGTTGTTTGTTGCGAACTGAGCGGAGGTGTTCTGCAAAGCGGTCTCCAAGCCTCCGCTTGGTTTCCCCAATGTAGAGGAAGCCACAACGGGTACAGTGGATGCAGTATACCACATTGGCAGATGTGCAGGTGAACCTCTGCTTAATGTGGAATGTGATCTTGGGGCCTGGGATAGGGGTGAGGGAGGAGGTGTGGGGGCAAGTGTAGCATTTCCTGCGGTTGCAGGGGAAGGTGCCGGGTGTGGTCCTCTCAGTCTCCATCTCAGGCAACCAGCTTGTAACTGATGTCCATTTCAAGCCCACCGACTCCCACAGCTACCTAGAATACACCTCCTCCCACCCACCCTCCTGCAAAAATTCCATCCCCTATTCCCAATTCCTCCGCCTCCGCCGCATCTGCTCCCACGATAAGACATTCCACTCCCGCACATCCCAGATGTCCAAGTTCTTCAAGGACCGCAAATTTCCCCCCACAGTGATCGAGAACGCCCTTGACCGCATCTCCCGTATTTCCCGCAACACATCCCTCACACCCCGCCCCCGCCACAACCGCCCAAAGAGGGTCCCCCTCGTTCTCACACACCACCCTACCAACCTCCGGATACAACGCATCATCCTCCGACACTTCTGCCATTTACAATCCGACCCCACCACCCAAGACATTTTTCCACACCCACCCCTGTCTGCTTTCCGGAGAGACCACTCTCTCCGTGACTCCCTTGTTCGCTCCACACTGCCCTCCAACCCCACCACACCCGGCACCTTCCCCTGCAACCGCAGGAAATGCTACACTTGCCCCCACACCTCCTCCCTCACCCCTATCCCAGGCCCCAAGATCACATTCCACATTAAGCAGAGGTTCACCTGCACATCTGCCAATGCGGTATACTGCATCCACTGTACCCGGTGTGGCTTCCTCTAGTTTTGGGAAACCAAGCGGAGGCTTGGAGACCGCTTTGCAGAACACCTCCGCTCAGTTCGCAACAAACAACTGCACCTCCCAGTCGCAAACCATTTCCACTCCCCCTCCCATTCTTTAGATGACATGTCCATCATGGGCCTCCTGCAGTGCCACAATGATGCCACCCGAAGGTTGCAGGAACAGCAACTCATATTCCGCCTGGGAACCCTGCAGCCTAATGGTATCGATGTGGACTTCATCAGTTTCAAAATCTCCCCTTCCCCAAATGCATCCCTAAACCAGCCCAGTTCGTCCCCTCCCCCCACTGCACCACACAACCAGCCCAGCTCTTCCCCCCAACCCACTGCATCCCAAAACCAGTCCAACCTATCTCTGCCTCCCTAACCTGTTCTTCCTCTCACCCATCCCTTCCTCCCTCCCCAAGCCGCACCCCCATCTACCTACTAACCTCATCCCACCTCCTTGACCTGTCCGTCTTCCCTGCACTGACCTATCCCCTCCCTACCTCCCCCCCTATACTCTCTCCACCTATCTTCTTTACTCTCCATCTTCGGTCCGCCTCCCCCTCTCTCCCTATTTATTCCAGAGCCCTCACCCCATCCCCCTCTCTGATGAAGGGTCTAGGCCCGAAACGTCAGCTTTTGTGCTCTTGAGATGCTGCTTGGCCTGCTGTGTTCATCCAGCCTCACATTTTATTATATCAGTGAGACTTAGTTTTGAACTCTCTGCAAAAGTAGCAGTTTTTCTCTGCATCCACTGCATCAAATTCGTTTAAAGCTTGAACAATCTTCTACTTACTCATCTCATTCTTTTCTTTTCATTGGACTTTCTCAAGGCTTTCGATTGTCTAGGAGTCTGAATAGCATCAGTATGTATCACTCAGTGGTGGTATGCTTAACTCTATATTTATGAAGGTTCAGGTCTCATTCTAAAGTTGCGTGCAAAAAGATTTTTTTCATAGAGTTCATAGAATCCCTACAGTGTGGAAATAGGCCCTTTGGCCCAACAAGTCCACACCAACCCTCAGGGCATCCCACCCAGACCCACCCCCCCATAACCCACATCATCTATACATCGTGAACACTACAGGCAATTTAGTGTGGCCAATCCACCTGACCTGTACTTCTCTGGACTGTGGGAGGAAGCCAGAGCACCCTGATGAAACCCACACAGTCAAGGGGAGAACGTGCAAACTCCACACAGTCGCCCAAAGGTGGAATCGAACCTGGGTCCTTGGCGCTGTGAGGCAACAGTGCTACCCACTGAGCCACCGTGCAGCCCAAACCAAAGTGGAGAATGTGGAGAAAGTTGAAGATGGTATTTCACTTCCTCAGTGTCTGTACTGTACTGTCTTATATTCCTCTATGGCTTTGTCACTTAGCACCTCTGAAAGCTTTACGGACCATACTACCGTTTGAGATCTCTGCATTCTTCAAATTCTTATCCCTTGCTTAAAGTCCTAAAGTCATCGCCATCAGTCTTCAGCAGCTTTGGTTGTAAGTTCTGAAATATCCTCCCTACACCTCTCCTCCCCTTAGCCTGATCGTTTTGAAGAACATTTTTGCCATTTGCTCATTATTTTGACTCTGTGTTCAAGATTATTCAAAAATTCTTCTTTGAGGATCTTTGACTCCTTTCATTGCATGAAAGGTCACTTTAGCAGCTGTGTCATCCTTCCGATGAAATGTTAAACCAAGGGCCATGCCTGGCTGCTCAATTGCAGGGAAATGGACAATGACATGATTTGCAGAAGAGTTGAAAGATTTATCCCAGGATGCTCAATCAATGCCCAAAATAATTATCATGATGTTATTTGTGGCACCCTGCTGGGAACAGATTAGAGAAAATGGTTCTTACATTTCAAATGTGATTATTTTCCTAAAGTGCTTCATTAAATTGTAAAGTGCTGAGAGACATTTTGAAATTATGATAGGCATCATAGATATTGAAGGTTTTCTTTCATTTTATTTATTAAGACAATGGGGCATCAGTGGGTGGCCCAGCAGTTATTGCCCAATCCTAACGGGCCTTGAGAAAGTTACAATAAGCTGCAGTCCATGTGCTGTAGATAGGCCCACAATGCTGTTACGAAGAGAGTTGTGGGATTTTGAACCAGCGATACTGAAAGAATGACAATATATTTCCAAGTCAGGATGGTAGATGACTTGGAGGGGAACTTGCAGGTGGTGATGTTTCCAAGCATCTGCTGTCCTTGTCCTTCTAGATGGAAATGGACATAGTCTTGAAAGGTATTTTCTAACAAGCTTTGGTCAATTTCTGCAGTGCATCTGTAAGATTGTATACATTGTTTCTACTGAATGTTGGTAGTAGAGGGAGTGAATGTTTGTAGACGTGGAGCTAATCAAGCAGGTTGTTCTTTCTAGATGGAATCAAGCTACTTGAATGGTTTTAGAGCTGCAAACATCCAGGTAAGTAATTAACAGGAAGCTTTCTTCTCAATGAGACCTCATGGGGCCCAGCCTCAATGCTGAGGTTTCCCAGGATAGCCACTCTACCACCATATCTGCTGGGTCTGTCCTGCCAATTAGAACTGACATATCCAGGGATGGTGATAATCTGGTACTTTATCTACAAGGTGTATTGAGGCTCACCTGTGAAACAGCTTTTCCAACACTGGCACTATCCTCCAGTTATTGGTAAGGATAATTTTTCCAAGGTTGAACAGAGCTGTTTCAGTGTCACTTCCAGTGCCTCAGCCAATGTCAGGTGGTCCATTTGGCTGCATCTTTTGACACTTGTAGTGGTTGATAATTCTGAGTGGCTTGCTGGGCCATTTCAGAGGGTAGTTATGAGTTATTCAAATTGCTCTGGATCTGGAGTCACACAGACCAGTTTAGGATAACAGTTCTTCACTGAGCCTGTCAGACTTTACAGCAATTACCATTAATTTAATGGTCGCCTTTAGACTTTTACTGTAACTGAATTCAAATACCACCAGCTGCTCTTGAGTTGGGAGGTGATGAAGTTGTGATATTGTCCCTGGGCTGCTCATGTATGATCCCCAGATTAATACCATGGGGACATGGGTTTATATTCTATTACTGCAGATAGTGAAATTTCAATTCAACAAGCCTAATGGTGCCCAAGTATCCACTATTGATCATTGTAGAAAATAAATCTAGTTCATTCATGTCTCATAGGGAAGGAAATCCACCATCTTTGCTCAATCTGGCCTACATGTGACTCCAAACCCACACCACTGTGATTGGTACCTAACTGCCCTCTGGAGAATTAGGAATGGGCAAAGTATCCTTGCCTTCTCAATGATATCCACATCCCTGAATGATTATGTAAAAGAAAATTCGAGCCTGGGTTCCGAGATGCATATCAGGCTTGTGGTCATTGAGTGGTTCATGGTTGGTCTTTGGACCTGAGTTGTTTATTGCTCATGTCTTCTAGTATACTAGAGTTTGTGTTTGATTTATTGTTGCCACATGTACCAAGATACACTGAAACATGAGGTTTTGCATGCTGTTCATACAGACCTGTGCACAGTGACACTTCCATTTGAATCACAATCTTGATACTGTTACACATTTAGCTGCTTATTTCCTTCACTAGCTTCTTATTAGGAAAATTGCATTGTCAAGATGTCACTTCACTTGACATCATTGGAGACACCAAATCAAATTCCATCAGCAGTACAGTGAGTGGCAATCGAAACGTTTGAATGAAATTCAGAATGTGCATACCCATTCATTACGTATCTAACAGCTTCTTTGTGATTGATAATGAGAAAGTTAAAGCTGATCTATTGAGCCCCTTTAAAATGAATTTATTGTGAACCACAGCAGGATAAAAATATGGAAATCCTCCTGAAAGAATCATGCTAGTCACATTTGCTCAGAATACTGACATCTACTAATTCAGTTTTTGAAGAACATAATCAGCAGTCTTCATCAAAGGTCAGGATGCTTAGTTAACCACACAATATTAAAACTAAGCCTACACCTAATTTTCTTTAAAATGCTTACATCGGCTACATTTTGAAATTGTAATTGTACAGCATAGCCTGCAAATAATCATTACAAGGCAACAGTTCAGGCCTGGAATGTACAGAACTCGAAAATTCCTCATTAGCACAAAGGAATGATGAGTCAGAACTATCAATACACATCCTCATTAATGGGGCATGCTTATTAGCAAGCATCTGCTGTGTTTATATTCAGTAATAGCACGCAGCATGCCAGAGCATACTTGAACAATTTATTTACTTATCTTGTCAGATTGTATGAAACAAGATCGTGGCTTTGGTTCCAACACAATAATAACAGCAGTCCTAAAGGCAGGATGTGAACACCGAGCAGAGGCAATTAGCTGGAGGGCAATCTTATTTTAGGAACATACGAACATTGGAGCTGGAGTAGGCCATTCAGCCCACTGAGCTTGCTATCATGGGTAGCATGATATCTTCCAGTACTAAGTGTATTCTTCCCTAGATGAAGGGCCAAAACACTGCACAATGCTCTGGGTGTAGCCCCATCAAGGCTCTGTGCAACTGCAATAATACATCTTTTCTTCTGTACTCAAATCCTCTTGCCACGAAGGGCAACATGCCAATCGCTTGAGCAACCACATGCTAGCTTTTTGTCACTCATTGAAAGGGCACATATCTTTTTGGACACATACATTTCCCAGTCTCTCACTATTTAACAAATGTTCTGTCTTTTTGCATTTTTTCTGTCAGAGTGTATAACTTAATGCTTATTTACATTATATTACATTGGCCATATTCTTGCCTATTTAGATAGCCTATCCAATTCCTCTTGAAGCCTTTTTACATTCTCCTTACTACTTACATTGCTTTTGGCCCATCAGTAAATTTGGAAGTATTATCATTAGTCTCCACATCTAAAATGTTTATATAGGTTGTGAACAGCTGCAGACTGAGCACTGATCCATGTGGCACCCCATCTGTACCAGTCTACTATAGAATGATTTATTTATTCATACTCTCCGCTTTCCACCTGTAAACTAATTGTCAATTGTGTTTATACTTATCCCAATCCCATATATTTTAATTGTGTTTACTAACCTCCTGTGTGGGACATTATCAAAAGCCGTTTGAAAATCCAAATCCAACACATTTTCTTTGTCTATGCTGAGAGTGACATTCTCAAGCAACTCCAACAAGTTCCCAAAACATGCATTTTCTTTCATAATTCCATATTTATTCTTACTAATTTTACCAATCTTTTCTGAGTGCCCACATCACATTCTTGAAATGAATTCCGACAATATTCCTATGATCAACGTCAACATGATAGGTCTGCACGTCTCAATTTTACTTCTCTTCCTTCTTAAAGTATAAATAGTGGGGTTACATTTGCCACTTTGCAACATATGGAAATCTTTTCCGAATCAATAGGAATGTGAAAGACAATCAATGTATTGTAACTATGATAACCATATTGTAACTAAGATAACCATATATGCACTATCTCTTTGGCCACCTCTGTCAACACTCTGGGATGTAATTCATCAGATCCAGAGGATTTATCAACATTCAATTCAGTTAACATTACAAGTGCCACCTGTTTATGAAAACTAACCCATTCAGTTCTGAAGTTTCCAAAGTCTTTTCACCACTGTATATGCGGAGATGCTGGTTTGAACCGGGATGGACAAACTCAGAAGTCATATGACAAATCTCATTGTGATTTTATATAAACTGCTTGGATTATAACCCAGTCTGGTGTGGCTTCTGACTTCATCATCTTGTATAAATAGGTGATTTTTTTGCTCTCTTTTCCATAAAGTCAAATACATAATTTTTTTAAAGTTTCTTTGCCAATTTATTGTTCTTCATTATAAAGCTACTCTCTCTATCTGTAGTGGGCCCACATTTCTCCAAACTAGCCTCTTCCTTTATTCACACCTAAAAACGCTTTTACAGTCTGCCTTTATGTTTCTCACTAGCTTGCATTCATATTTCCTTGCCCATTCTGTATCAGTTTCTTGGTTTTCCTTTGCTGCATTCAAAATTGCACCCAGTCCTCAAGATTACCATTTTTTTTCTGGCATTGCCAGAAACCACCTTCAATCTAATAAAATATTTAATTATTTTGCAAGCCATATGTGATTCACCTTTCCCCTTGTGTGTTTGTGCCTTATAGTAATATACATATGTTGCAGCCTACACGATATTTCTTTAAATATGAGACTTTGCCTATCTACCATCACTTTCTTCTTGTGCATTTTCTCAATCTACCATAGCCAACTCGCCCTTCCTGGTCATAGTTTATTTTGTTCAGATTTAAGGATTTTTCTTCAGAATGAAACTGTGAGTAGAATGTATAAGGGTCTGAATGACGTGGACAATGATGTGAATTGTGGCAGAATTGGGTGAGAAATCAGGTGAGACCTGTCTCAATGTCGGGAGCATCTTGCTGCATCTTTTATGCTGGTGGGAGATGCAGAAGGCACCATTATCAATGCTTCCTCTGAGGTCTCTATACTCCTGTCCTCAAAGGTTGATGAAGGGGGCTCCTGATACAGCCATTTCCCCATGTTGATGGTGCTAGAGCTATAAGATAAGGCATTGCAGCCAATGGTCAGAAATGGTGTGCAACCAATGATGCGGACAGCAGTATTGTTGGAGGCACAGCAGAGAACCTTAATTAGGCTGATCCCAGGTATGGAGGAATGACCTTATGAGGAGAGGTTGGGGCTGCATCATTGGAGGCTAGAAGAATGAGAGGTGACTTTATGAAACAGACAAAAGTCGTAGGGCATTGGTCAGAGTAGACACAAAAAGGCTGTTTCCCCTTGTGGGAGAATCCAGGTCCAGACTTCACAATCTCAGAGTAAGGGTTTGCCCTTGTACAATAGAGACAAGGAAGAATTTCTGCTGTAAGAGGGCAATGATTCTGTGGAAATCATTACCAATGAGAGCAGGGTCAATAAATATATTCAAGACTGAGACAGACAGATTTTTAATCTGTAAAGGAATCAAGGGGTATGTGGAAAAGGCAAGACTGTGGAGTTGAGGATTATCAGATCGGCCATGATCTCATTGAATTGCAGAACAGACTCAATGGCCGAATTAGACATGGACTCTTAACCCCTTAAGAGTGGAAACAGGACCTTTAGCCCAACAAGTCCAGACCAAACCTCAGAGCATCCCACCCAGACCCATCCTCCTGTAACCCACCTATTCTAGACATCCCTGACCAATATGGGCAATTTAGCGTGGCCGATCCACCTAGCCTGCAAATCTTTGGGCTGTGGGAGGAAACCGGAGCACCTGGAGGAAACCCAGACAGACACGGGGAGAATGTGCAAACTCCACACAGACAGTCACCCAAGGGTGGGATTGAACCAGGTTGCTGATGCTGTGAGGAAGCAGTGCTAAACACTGAGCCACAGTGCTGCCTTCTGCTCCTTCATCTTAAAGTTTTCTGGTCATACATTAGCATTAGTGATTGTTTCATCAGTGCTGATACTAATGTCTTTAGAAGTGACAAAAGCTGTTGAGATGAACCACGGAGCAAAGATTGTTGATTTAGGCTCCATCCTGGAACATGAGCACATGAACTAAGCTCAGTATACTGAAGGAGTGCTGTCTGTTCCAGTGTGCAGAGTGGACAGTGGTGACACGAAAAAGATCATGTCCTAGCCTGGAATAAATGAAATCCTCACAGAGCAAGGACAGAGACTGACACTATTCTGGCTGCAAAAGGCTGCTCCATGCATTAATATATTGAGCTGTAACCCAGTTGCTCACACACTGAAAACAGTTTTAAGTCAGTGAAGGTAATAGCAGCAATAAGCTTCAACTCATTGATGCTGAGACCTGACTTATGTGCTAAAGAATAATGGTGGAAAGGGTAATGGTGGAAAGGTTCTGAGTATCTCCAGGTCCCCTTCCCAACTTACAGATTTGGAAACTTCCATGTCTTCTCCTTTGACCCTTCCTTTATCAGCAGGAATGAGAGTGGGATGTAATAAGTTGGTGATAACAAATATATGCAGATAGTGTGGAATTACAGCTATGCTGCTTGAAAGAATTTGTTTTTCTTTATGTTTATTAATCAATCAAAAAGCTACAGCATTTTATTCACTGAATAAATCTAAGCACAATTCTGTCATTAAATGGAGCAAATACATTATATTTTACTTCTCCAATAAATCATAACACAGGCATTTAAATCTCATTTACATATTCTTTTAATAAAATAAATTACCAGGCCACAAAAATTGATGATGCAGTGCCAGAAAAACGTTATTTATTTTAATTTAAAATGACTAATTAATCTAAAGTCTCTCTACTTGAAACCAAGTTGGAACAGCCTATAATTGGCAAAATGGATAGTAGATCTGAGGGTCTTATCTGGGGTAACTGCGGACTGAGTAAACATAGAACATAGAACAGTACAGCACAGAACAGGCCCATCAGCCCACAATGTTGTGCTGACCATTGATCCTCATGTATGCACCCTCAAATTTCTGTGACCATATGCATGTCCAGCAGTCTCTTAAATGTCCCCAATGACCTTGCTTCCACAACTGCTGCTGGCAACGCATTCCATGCTCTCACAATTCTCTGTGTAAAGAACCCGCCTCTGACATCCCCTCTATACTTTCCTCCAACCAGCTTAAAACTATGACCCCTCGTGTTAGCCATTTCTGCCCTGGGAAATAGTCTCTGGCTATCAACTCTATCTATGCCTCTCATTATCTTGTATACCTCAATTAGGTCCCCTCTCCTCCTCCTTTTCTCCAATGAAAAAAGTCCGAGCTCAGTCAACCTCTCTTCATAAGATAAGCCCTCCAGTCCAGGCAGCATCCTGGTAAACCTCCTCTGAACCCTCTCCAAAGCATCCACATCTTTCCTATAATAGGGCGACCAGAACTGGATGCAGTATTCCAAGTGCAGTCTAACCAAAGTTTTATAGAGCTGCAACAAGATCTCACAACTCTTAAACTCAATCCCCCTGCTAATGAAAGCCAAAACACCATATGCTTTCTTAACAACCCTGTCCACTTGGGTGGCCATTTTAAGGGATCTATGTATCTGCACACCAAGATCCCTCTGTTCCTCCACACTGCTAAGAATCCTATCCTTAATCCTGTACTCAGGATTTCAAATTCGACCTTCCAAAATGCATCACCTCGCATTTATCCAGGTTGAACTCCATCTGCCACCTCTCAGCCCATCTCTGCACCCTGTCAATGTCCCGCTGCAGCCTACTACAGCCCTCTATACTGTCAACAACACCTCCGACCTTCGTGTCGTCTGCAAACTTGCTGACCCATCTTCAATCCAAGTCATTAATAAAAATTACAAACAGTAGAGGCCCAAGGACAGAGCCCTGTGGAACACCACTCACCACTGACTTCCAGGCAGAATATTTTCCTTCTACTACCACTCGCTGTCTTCTGTTGGCCAGCCAATTCTGTATCCAAGCAGCTAAGTTCCCCTGTATCCCATTCCTCCTGACCTTCTGAATGAGCCTACCATGGGGAACCTTATCAAATGCCTTGCTGAAGTCCATATAATCCACATCCACAGCTCTACCCTCATCAACTTTTCTAGTCACATCATATTAAAGATAAGAATAAACTCAGCAGCTGCAGAAAAGATGGCTAAGCCCTGAGTTGGAAAGGTTTCTGGAAACAAGAAGTAAAATGAGCACTAACCTGGAAAATTGCAGACTAATTAAGTAAAGCCAGCTCAAACTTATTCAAGGCAAATCATGTTGAACCAACGTCGCAGATGTTTTTGATGAGGACAGAAAGAGTGGATGACTGTAATGCAGTTGATGTGACTAACATACGTGAACTTCCAAAAGATATTTGGGATGCATTACTTGGCTCATCACTGGTGATATGGAGACAAGTTGGACTGAGGGACAGAAAACAGACCGTCATCAGAAATGTTCCGAGAAAAAGGTAAAAAATCTGCAACTTTTGGTTTCAAACTAACTATGGCGGTGGCTGTAAAAGTGAGTGGTATATCTACTCAGGGTGGGGCTGTTTAGTGCAATTGTGGTCTTCCCAGCTCATTATACATGCATAATTTTATAAAATGACAAATGTCATGGACAGGAAGCTTCCACAAGACTTTCCAGGTTCTAACATCTGGGCTCAGCGTTTGAAAAGCAAGCTGATAGCGCTGTGCTCTATATCAGCCCAGGAGTATTGTTCAGCCTCTGTCGCATTCCCTCTCACCCCTGGAGCTGTCAGGGAGCAAGGAAAAAGCAGCAACATAAACAGAAGTTGCTGGAAAAGCTCAGCAGGTCTGGAAAGAAAAGAATCAGAGTTAACATTTCGGGTCCAGTGACCTTTACTCAGAACTGTTATGTGGAAGCCACTGGATCCGCAACGTTAACTTTGATTTTTTTTCTTCACAGATACGGTCAGACCTGCTGAGCTTTTCCATCAACTTTTGTTTTTGAGATAACAAGGTGTAGAGCTGGATGAACACAGCAGGCCAAGCAGCACCAGAGGAGCAGGAAAGCTGATGTTTCGGGCCTAGACCCCTCTTCAGAATAAGATACAACATAACATATGCCCAATTTTGAAGATGGTGCCAGAATGGAGATCTGGGCACTATTTGAGTATAAGCCATTGACGGTGATAAGGCAGCTTGAGAAAGTGGTTTAAAAGGCTCACATGATACAGTCATAGAGGTTAACAGCATGGCCCTTCGGCCCAACTTGATATCCTTCCATTCCTATCCGATCCATATATGTATTCTCATGTCTCTTAAATGACAAAATTGTACTCATCTCCACCACTACCTTTGGTAATCCGTTCCAGATACTGACCACCCTCTGTTTGAAAAAATTTTGTCTCCAGATGCTTTTGTATCTCTCCACCCTCGTCTTATGCTGACTAGTTTTAGATTCTCCCACTCTGGGGAAGAGCTGTTGCCAATCCACCTTACCTGTGCCTCTAATGATTTTAAAGACCTCTATTATGTCACCCCTCAGTCTCCTATGCTCTAGGGGAAAAAAATCTCAGCCCATCCAGCCTTTTCTTATAACTACAACCTTCCAGGCAAGGTCGCATCCTTGTTAATGCACTCTGCACTCTTTCTAGTTTAATAATATGCTGAGATTTATATGCAGACTTAAAGCAGAGAATAACAGCAAGGAAATTGTGATGAACATATTAAACATTAGTTCAGCCTCAACTGGATTACTATGTGCGATTCTAGGCACTACATTTGGTTGTGGCAACTTGAAGGAGGATGCGTAGGGGAAGAAGTCTCCCCCAAATCGCATCACCCTGATTTAAAACAATTTAACCACTTCTTGATCACACTGGGACATTGGCCGTCACATTACTATGGGTGCATCTGTCTCGCATGGAGTGCTTTGGTTCAAGGCATAGTTCATAACCATTCTCTGGCAATCAATTGGGGATGGTAAACAAAGCCATCCTTCATCCCAACAAGGGAACAGTAAGAAAATGAAAGAAGAGATTTGCGAGAATGTTTTCAGGTGGTGCAGGTGTTCAGCATCAGGGATATATTGAAGAAGCTGAACGTATTTTCCTTAGAGGAGAGCAGATGGAGGAGATTTGATGGTAGTTATAGATTGAAACTGTTCCCCTTGGCAGAAGAGTCAGACAGCCAGTCAACATAGATTGAAGGTGATTGACAAAAGCACCAATGGCGACGAGAGAAATATTTTTTAGTGCAGCTATGATCGTGAATGTACTGCCCGATGGTGTGTTGGGGATAGGTGCAATTAGATCTTTCAAATGGGAATTGGAAAACATTTAAAAAGCTGCAGGGTTAGGTGAAAGGACAAGAAGTGGTAACAACTGAATAGCTGTGCAGAGAAGGGCGCCAAGTTGACAGGTCAAATGTTCGGTGCTGCAATTATATCATGATTCCATGTTTGCTGCAGGTCATCTTGTGGAACCTGACCTACGTGAGCAAGCAAAACAGCAAAAGCTTGCACTTATACACCATCTTTTGACTATTTCAATGCAATTCACTGAGATGCAATGAGAAGAAAAGAAGTAATGCCAAGTCAAAGAAGTCATCAGGATGAAGGACAGTCTTAAGGGAGATGAGAGTCAGAGAGATGGAGAGGTTTAGTGAAGGTATTCAGTAGTTTGTGCCCTACTTGGCTGAAGGCATGGCTGCTGATGATAAAACAAAATGGTTCAATTCCAGAAATCCAGGCTGTCCTTCTTCTTTTCTTCTTTTAATTTCCCTATTAGTCCACTTACTTCTTCTGCTCCAATAGTCTCCAGTACAACGCCCAGTCTGCGGTCACTCTTGGCCTCTGGCAATTCATTGGGTCACAGAGTAATATGGCATGGAAACAGACCCTTCAGTCCAACCAGCCCATGCCGAACATAATCACAAACTAAACTAGTCCCACCCACCTGCTCCTGGGCCATGTCCCTCCAAACCTTTCCTATTTGTGTGCCTATCCAAATGTCTTTTAAACCTTGTAATTGTACCTGCATCTACCCCTTTCTCAGGAAGTTCATTCTGCACACAAACTATCCTCTCTGTAAAAAAAGTTGCCTCTTATGTCTTGTTTAAATCTCTCTCCTTTCACTTTAAAAATGTGCCCTCTAGTCTTGAAATCCCCCAGCCTAGGGAAGTGACAACTAACACTATATCTATACCCCACAGTATTTTATAAACTTCTATCAGGCCGCCTCTCAACCTCCTATGCTCCAGCTAAAAATGTCCCAGCCTATCCAGCCTTTCTCTATAACTCAAACCTTCCATACCTGGCAACATCCTGATAAATAACTTCTGAATCCTTTCCAGATTAAATAATATCCTTCCTATAACAGGGTGACCAGAACTAGACACAATATTCCAGAGGAAGCCTTACCAATGTCCTGTGCGACCTCACCATGACTTTGCAATTCCTATTCTCAAAGGGCTGAGCAACGAAGGCAAGTGTGCCAAATGCCTTTTTAACCATCCTGTCTATGTGACACGGACTTCAAAGAGTTATGGACCAACACCCCTAGGTACCCAAGGCCCTACCATTAACTGCATAATCCCTACCCTTGTTTGTTGTATCAAAATGCAATACCTTGCAGTTATCCAGATTGAACTCAATCTGCCAATTTTTCAGCCCATTGACCCATTTGATCAATATCCCTTCGTAATCTCAGAAAACACACTTCACTGTCTACTATTTTGGTGTCCTCTGCAAACTTACTAACCATGCCTTCTGTACCCTTGGCCTCCAACGATGCCTGCTGGCCCCTGGTAACTCCTGTCCTGGCACGGTGACTTTCCACAGCGGCCTCCCAGACTGACGTCCTTCTGGCCTGGTGCAGTGGCCTCTCGCAGTGACTTTGTGATGTGATGTGGCATGGCAACCTACTGGCCTATTGTAGCGGCCTCCGGGCGTGATAGTCTGAAGTGATTTCCCAGCCTCATAGCCGTCCGTTTGAAGCCCAGCATGGTCGAGAGCCAGAGCTTTGCACAGGCTGGAAGCTAGATACCAGTGTGGTCTGTTGTGCTCAACTTTTATTTCTGAAACACTGGAATTTTTATTTCTCTATTGTCTAAGATCTTGTAACTAAAGGGGCTGTACCTTGGTGCCTTTATGCCTAACATGATGCTGTAAGTGGTAATGTATAAACTTTTTACTGTACTCATTGAGTACATATGACAATAAAGGCTAATTCTGATTCTAATGGAGCCCTAAGTTTAAGTATGGGCTCTTCTATACATAAGCTACATGGAAGTTGGTTAGTTCAGTTGTCTAGACAGCTAAATGCTCTGCAGAGTAAGGCCAACAATGTGCTGAAATTATCATGTAGGATTATCCTTGTCAACTTCTCCTCTCTCCTGAGGTGTGATCACTCTCTGGTTAAAGCATGACCCATCATCTTTCACTATGAGAGAGCAGCCCTATCATCTTGTATGAGTTTGGCAACTTTACCTTGATGCAACAGAATAAATATAGATCAAGTTCTAGAGTAGGTCCACACTAGGAGTAATATTTTAATTTGTAAATTAAAACTTCTATAAATTAAAACGCAGTGACTGGCTATGAGTAGGGATGGTGTCTTAACGCGTGTGATTTTGGTCCTCAGAATTGAACTTCTTGCTCCTGTTTTAGTAACAGTCAAATGGACACTGCAACCTCTAATTTTTTTGCTTATAATTCCTCAAAGTACCAGCAACTAGTATTGATTGACTCTTGTCCAGCTCTGGAGAACAGTCATACTGGACTCGAAACATTGACTCTTTTTCTCTCTCCATACATACTGCCAGACCTGCTGAGTATCTCCAGCATCCACTTTGTTAGTTCCAGATTTCCAGCAGCTGCAGTGTTTTGCTTTTATTCAAGACATAGAACTTCTTTGATATCATGGCTCATTGTTCTGTGACATTGAGAAAAAGCCAGGAGCTACAACAAAAACAAGGAAATAAAATGATCCCCACAAAGATTTTGACTAACTTTGGCAAAAGATGAATCTGAGAAGGTTTTGTGTATTTTTGAGTCTGCCAGCTGTTAAATAGTACTGGAAACTAAGGAGGACCATAATTTTCCTGAAATGCTAAGATGCACTATAACCATATACCTGTAATCTGTGATCTGCCTGACTTAATTAAAGGGTGTAGAGCTTATTATACCCATTAAATTTTATTCTCTGTCATTCAGCTGAAAGTTAGAACACTGAGCGTATTGATGCATCTTGTAGCTCTGAACACTCAAATGCTTGAAATTTAAATCTGTTGGGTTTGTGCAGATGAATGAAGCAGTTTTTACCCATTGCTTTGTTAAAAGGTAGCAGTAGGTTGGATGACAGTGTGCAGGTGAGATCAGGTAGACAGGAAAAAGACAACTTGCTGATCCTCATTGATTAGCATTCTTCTCCAACTGTTTCGCGAAATTCAACCAGGAATAACTGAAAGGAATTTTCGTTGAGTTTCTACAGTCCTATCTTCTCATCTGTCTACTCTTTGTGGAATTCAGTTATGCAGCAAATGGCAGACTGCAACCAGATTAGGCTTTTTGAGAAATCAGAGAATTCCTACAGTGTAGAAGCAGGCCATTCAGTCCATCATGTCCACACTAACCCTCCAAAGAGCATCCCACCCAGACCTACTTACCTGTAACCTTGCATTTCCCACAGCCAATCTACCCAACCTACACATCTTTGGACTCTGGGAAGAAACCCATGCAGACACATGGAGAATGTACAAATTCCACACAGACAGTTGCCTAAGATTGGAATTGAACCTGTGCCCCCGCAACTGTGAGGTATGAGAGCTAACCCATGAGCCACCATGATGCTATGCCTCAGTGGTTCAATCTGGAGCACTTTGCCTCAGCTTTCTGTTGGATAAGGTATTAAGACCTGAAAGGGTTAACAGACAGAATGTGACAAGCTCCACTCCTGATCATATAAAAGACAGTTCCTGGCAGGAGCTGACCCAGTGTTCGGCTTGTTCAGAGTTAGTAGGAACTGCAGATTCTGGAGAATCTGAGACAACACGGTGTAGAGCTGGACGAGCACACCAGGCCAAGCAGCATCAGAGGAGCAGGAAGGCTGACGTTTCAGGCCTAGGAGTTGGCTCAAAGATGTGTCAGAATGTTTCAGTAGCAGTGTCAGTACTTACTGTTCAGTGTAATTGGAGGGCTTACACAGGACTAAAAGTAAAATCACAGATATACTGATTAGCGAAGAAGTCACTTGACACACGCCTTTATTGTTCAGTGCATTGAGTATAGGGGTTGGGATGTTATGTTGCAGGAAAGACGTTGTGAAACTTGAAAGAGTTCAGACAAGATTTACAAGGATGTTGCCAGGGATTGGGGATGGTTCAAGCGATAGGGAGAGGCTGAATAGATTGGGGCTATTTTCCCTCGATCTTTGGAGGCTGGCGGGTAAACTTATAGCAGTTTATGAAATCATGAAGGGCACCGATACTGTGAATAGCTGAGGCCTTTTTCCCCAGCGTAGGGGAGTCCAAAACTAGAGGGCATAGGTTTAAGGTGAGAGGGCAAAGATTTAAAAGGGACCTAAGGGGCAATGTTTTCATGCAGAGGGTGGTGTGTGCATGGAACGAGTGCCAGAGGAAGTGGTGGAAGTGAAGACAATTACATAATTTCAAAGGCATAAGGATGAGTATATAAATATGAAGGGTTTAGAGGGATATGGGCCAAATGCTAGCAAAAGGGGTTAGATTAATTTGGGATATTTGGTTGACATGAAAGAGTTAGACCAAAGGGCCTGTTTCCGTGCTGTATAAGCCTATGACTCTATACTAGCAAGCCAAGGGGTTGTTGGCAAGGAATTGACCCCAAATATCTCAGATGGTTTTGGTGAACATGGCCAACACAGATAGCATATAGGCTGACATGGTACCTGAAAATATAGAGCAGTATAATTGATTTGAAGCCCCACTATAAAAATGCCCTGCGATTGCTGCTGACGTGTACGAATTTCTCAGTGGGTTGACCAGTTACTGGTTCCTCAGTCTCCCTTGTTTTGGCTGTTGACAACCATGACAAGTTTCCCACCTTTGTGGCTGTGCTAAATGAAAAGGAAAGGCAGCCGTAATGTGAAGCCTGGAACCTATGGATGAGGCAGCAACATGCAAGACAGCAAGGCAATGCAGGGATGCTGTGAACATCCAGGTATCATCCTTTTAATTGACCACTCATTGTTGGCTATCAAGAAACCCACCTCACCAATCGTCAAAATCATAAAAGATAGAGCAACGCGCTCCTGACTTTGAGATGGTCCTCACTGAACTTCTTGTCCTATTCTGTCATAAATCTTGCCATAGCCCACAGCAACCAGACCCCTATAAGATTCCAGCTTAGAATTACACCAAGAAGAAGGATTTTCTTTTGTCAGTGACTCTACATTAGGTATCTCAGCAGGTTCTGGTGAGCACCAGATACCATGGAAGAAGAGCTGTTATCTGAAAAAGAAATGTCAGTATTTACTCGAAAATTGAAAGGTTAATGGGGGAGTTGATCAAAGTTTTGTAAGATTTTAATGGGGTGCCATCAGCAGAGAAACATTTGCCCAGTTTGGGGAATTTAGGACTAGAGAGCATAATCTAAAAATTAGATCAGAAATCACCAAATTATAGCCCAACAGGTTTATTTGAAAACGCACACGATCAGAGCCTTGCTCCTTCTTCAGGTGTTAGTGAGAGACGTGGTATCAGACACTGAATTTATGAGCAAAAGATCAAAGGGTCATGCCACTGATGAGGATGTCTTAAACAAACCTCTGATGCTGTCAAATCTTCAATCAGTTAGAAGGTTTTAATTGCTTAATATGTATATGTAAATCCCTGATTTTTTTTCAAGTCATTGCCCTGAGAGAAACAAAAGTTTTATCACTGTAAAGAAGAAGTGACATTTTAGGTCAGATAATGCATGTTAGTTGTGAGATCTTGTTTAAAATCTGTGATTTGGTTTGGAGGCAGACTGGTTTTATTTCTAAAATAGGAATTTATAGAACGCCACATTGACAGCCTGTCTATAAATCGTGTCCTTTTTGATCAAAATAGAATGCATCTGCAAATACAAATTGGCCCTATGAATTCACGTGTGTGCGTGCGCGCATGTGTGTGTGTGTGTGTGTGTGTGTGTGTGTGTGTGTGTGTGTGTGTGTGTGTGTGTGCGCGTGCGTGTGTGTGTGTGTGCGCGTGCGTGTGTGTGTGTGTGTGTGTGTGTGTATGTGTGTGTGTGAGAGAGAGAAAGAGAGAGAAAGGCGAGACAGACAGAGTGAGTGTGGGTAAGTGAGGGGTGGAGAGAGAGTGTGTGTGTATGTGAGGTGAGGGGGAGAAAGAGAGAGAGAGTGTGTGTGTGTGTGTGTGTGTGTGTGTGTGTGTGTGTGTGTGTGTGTGTGTGTGTGTGTGTGGAGGGAGGGGAGAGAGAGTGAGTGAGTGTGTGTTAATTTGTGTGTGTGTGTGTGTGTGTGTGTGTGTGTGTGTTTGTGTGTGAGAGTGATGTGGTGAGTCACCTGTAGTGTGACATGTGCCCAAGATCCCAGTAGATGCCGTCCTATGGGCACCGAACGTGGCGATCAGCCACCTTGGAAGTCGTTTACCGGAAGACCTGAGGCTGAATGTCCTTGAGCACTGAAGTACTCCCCCACTGGCTGGGAACATCTGTTTTTGGCAATTGTTGTGCAGTGTCCACTCATCTGTCTGCGTGGTTTCACCAGTATTCCATGCCTCGCAGCATCCTTACCTGCAACATATGAGATAGACAATGTTGGCCAAGTCACATGAATATCTGAGATAACAAAGTGTGGAGCTGGATGAACACAGCAGGCCAAGCAGCATCTCAGGAGCACAAAAGCTGACGTTTTGGGCCTAGACCCTTCATCAGAGAGGGGGATGGGGAGAGGGAACTGGAATAAATAGGGGGGGGGAGCGGGGGCGGACCGAAGATGGAGAGAAAAGAAGATAGATAGAGAGGAGAGTACAGGTGAGGAGGTAGGGAGGGGATAGGCCAGCCAGGGAAGACGGACAGGTCAAGGAGGCGGGATGAGGTAGTAGGTAGGAAATGGAGGTACGGCTTGAGGTGGGAGGAAGGGATGGGTGAGAGGAAGAATAGGTTAGGGAAGCAGAGATAGGCTGGGCTTGTTTTGGGATGCAGTGGGGGGAGGGGACGAGCTGGGCTGCTTTTGTGATGCAGTGGGGGGGAGGCGAAGAACTGGGCTGGTTTAGGGATGCAGTTGGGGAAGGGGAGATTTTGAAGCTTGTGAAATCCACATTGATACCATTGGGCTGCAGGGTTCCCAAGCGGAATATGAGTTGCTGTTCCTGCAACCTTCGGGTGGCATCATTGTGGCACTGCAGGAGGCCCATGATGGACATGTCATCTGAGGAATGGGAGGGGGCGTTGAAATGTTTCGCGACTGGGAGGTGTAGTTGTTTGTTGCGAACTGAGCGGAGGTGTTCTGCAAAGCGGTCCCCAAGCCTCCGCTTGGTTTCCCCAATGTAGAGGAAGCCACACCAGGTGCAATGGATACAATATACCACATTGGCAGATGTGCAGGTGAGCATCTGCTTGATATGGAAGGTCATTTTGGGGCCTGGGATAGGGGTGAGGGTGGAGGTGTGGGGCAAGTGTAGCACTTCCTGCGGTTGCAGGGGAAGGTGCCGGGTGCTGGGGAAACAACTGCACCTCCCAGTCGCGAACCATTTCAACGCCCCCTCCCATTCCTCAGACGACATGTCCATCATGGGCCTCCTGCAGTGCCACAATGATGCCACCCGAAGGTTGCAGGAACAGCAACTCATATTCCGCCTGGGAACCCTGCAGCCCAATGGTATCAATGTGGACTTCACAAGCTTCAAAATCTCCCCTTCCCCCACTGCATCCCAAAACCAACACAGTTCGTCCCCTCCCCCCACTGCATCACAAAACCTACCCAGCCCATCCCCTCCCCCCACTGCATCCCAAAACCAGCCCAGCCTGTCTCCGCTTCCCTAACCTATTCTTCCTCTCACCCATCCCTTCCTCCCACCTCAAGCCGCACCTCCATTTCCTGCCTACTACCTCATCCCACCTCCTTGACCTGTCCGTCTTCCCTGGACTGACCTATTCCCTCCCTACCTCCCCACCTATACTCTCCTCTCCACCTGTCTTCTTTTCTCTCCATCTTCGGTCCGCCTCCCCCTCTCTCCCTATTTATTCCAGTTCCCTCTCCCCATCACCCTCTCTGATGAAGGGTCTAGGCCCAAAACGTTAGCTTTTGTGCTTCTAAGATGCTGCTTGGCCTGCTGTGTTCATCCAGCTTCACACTTTGTTATCTTGGATTCTCCAGGATCTGCAGTTCCCATTATCACATGAGTATCTGTCGTGTCTGTAGTGGGTGGTGTTCCCACGTGTGATGGTAGTGTCCATGTCGATGATCTGGCATGTCTTGCCCAGGTTGTTATGGCAGGGGTGTGGTGTTGTGGTTGATGTTGTCCTGAATGCTGGGTAGTTTGCTGCGAACAATGGTCTGTTTGTTTGGAAGTGAGAAGTGGAGGTGTGGGGAAGATCTTGGCGAGGTGCTCATCGTCACCAATAATGTGCTAAAGGTCGTGAACGTGATGTAGTTTCTCTGCTCTCAGGAAGAACTGGATGAAGAATGTACCCTATTCGTCGTATCCCATGGTTGCCTTCTGAGGAGGTCATAATGGTTTTCTGCTGTTGTACGTCAGAACTGGTGATCAATGAGTTGAGCATCGCGTCGTGTTCCTATGAGTGTGTCCTTCAACACCTTCAGGTGTCTGTCTCATTCCTCCTCATCTGTACAGATTCTGTGTGTACACAGGGCTTGTCTGTAGGGAATGGCTGCTTTAATAGGTTTAAGGTGGAAGCTAGAGAAGTGCAGCATCGTGAGGTTATCCATGGGCTCGTTGTAGAATCGTGACAGCCCTGCTCACTCATGTGAATGCCACCTGGCCACTTCATCAATTTACTGGGTATGAGGCAGCTGCTGCCATGTCTTCAGAGGTCATTTCATTCAGTGTTTGCTCAAAGAAAGTATCATTGTTATTTCTCAGAATCGTGGCAGCACGCAAAACCACCAAACAAAAAGAAAAGGAAAATTTTGAGCTGTCACAGGCTTATTCCAGAAATGCAATTATACTTTCAAATGTAAGTTGATAAGAACTCAGGACCAGCACGTTCCTGTAAGGATGAAGAATAAGTATGTCAAGTTTAGGGAACCTTGGATAGCGAGAGATAGTGCGAGCCTCGTCAAAAAGAAAAAAGAAAGCATTTGTCAAGATTACAAGGCTGGGAACACACGGAGCAAGAGTGGAATACAGGAAAGCCAAAAGAAACTTAAGCAAGGAACCAAGAGGGCTAAAAGGGGTCATGAAAAGCCATTGGCCAACAGCATTAAGGAAAATCCCAAGACTTTTTATCCATATATAGGAAGCAAGAGGGTAGCCAGGGAAATGGTACGCCCACTCAAGGACAGGGAAGGGAATTTATGTGTGGGGCCAGAGGAAATGGATATTAAACAAATACTTTGTGTCAGTGTTCACTATAAGGAAGGACTTGGTGGATAATGAGTCTGGGGAAGTACATGCAGAGAGTTTGGATCATATTGAGATCAAATGTGAGGAGGTATTGGGGGTCTTGAAAAACATTAAGGTAGATAAATCCCCAAGCCTGATGGGATATACCACAGAATACGGAGAGAGGCAAGGGAGGAAATTGTTGGGCCCTTGAGGGGAATCCTTGTATCCTCACTGGCTACAGGGCAGTCCTAAAGAATTGGCAAATAGCCAATGTTGTTCCTTTGTTTAAGGATGGCAAGGATAATCCAGCTAATTACAGGTTGGTGAGCCTTATATCAGTGGTAGGGAAATGGATTGGACAGGATTCTTCGAGATAGGATTTACTCCCATTTGAAGACAAGTGAATATATTAGCGAGAGGCAACATGGTTTGGTGAAGGGGAGGTCGTGTCTCACTAACTTGGTTTAGTTTTCGAGGAAGTGACAAAGATGCTCAATGACGGTCGGGCAGTGACTGTAGCCTACATAGACTTTAGTAAGCCCTTTGACAAGGAGCCTCATGACAGGCTGATACAGAAGGTAAAGTCACATGGGGCCAGAGGTGAGCTTGTAAGATGGATAAAAAATTGGCTCAGTCATTCAAATCAGAGGGTAGCAGTGAAGGGTGTGTTTCTGAATGGAGGGCTGTGACCAGTGGAATGGCAAGCGGTGACAAGTGGGGGTTCAGTGTTGGGGCCACAGCTGTTCACTTTATATACTGATGATCTGGATGAAGGGACTGGGGGTATTCTGGCGAAGTTTGCCAATGATACAAAATTAGGTGGACAGGCAGGTAGTACTGAGGAGGTGGGGAGGCTGTAGAAAGATTTAGACAGTTTAGGAAAGTAGTCCAGGAAGTGGCTGATGAATTTCAACGTAAGCAAACACGAGGTCTTGCACTTTGGAAAAAAGAATACAGGCATGGACTATTTTCTAAACGGTGAGAAAATTCATAAAGCCAAAGTACAAAGGGATCTGGGAGTGTTACTCCAGGATTCTCTAAACGTTAACTTGCAGGTAGAGTCCGTAATTAAGAAAGCGAATGTAAAGTTTTCATTTATCTCAAGAGCGTTGGAATATAAAAGCAGTGATGTGCTTCTAAGACGTTATAAAGCTCTAGTTAGGCACCATTTAGAATACTGTGTCCAATTTTAGGCCCAACACCTCAGGAAGGACATACTGGCGCTGGAGCGTGTCCAGCGGAAATTCACACGGATGATCCCTGGAATGCTAGGTTTAACATACGATGAATGGCTGAGGATCCTGGGATTGTATTCATTAGAGTTTAGAAGGTTGAGGGGAGATGTAATAGAAACTTACAAGATAATGCATGGCTTAGAAAGAATGGACGCTGGGAAGTTGTTTCCATTAGGCGGGGAGACTAGGACCCGTGGGCACAGCCTTAGAATTAGAGGGGGTAAATTTAAAATGAAGTGAGGAGACATTTCTCCAGCCAGAGAGTGGTGGGCTTGTGGAATTCATTGCCATGGAGTGCAGTGGAGGCCGGAATGTTAAATGTCTTCAAGACAGAGATTGATAAATTCTTGATCTCGCAAGGAATTAAGGGCTGCGGGGAGAGTGCAGGGAAGTGGAGTTGAAATGCCCATCAGCCATGATTAAATGGCAGAGTGGACTTGATGGGCCGCATGGCCTTACTTCCACTCCTATGTCTTATGGTCTTATAGTGGCGTTCCTCAGGGATCAGTGTTGGGACCTTTACTGTTTGTAATGTATGATTTGGAGGAATATTTACCAGGTTTGATTAGTAAGTTTGCAGACGACACAAAGGTTGGTGGAATTACAGATAGTGATGAGGACCATTAGAGGATACAGCTGTATATTGATCAGTTGGTGACTTGGGCAGAGAGATGGCATATAGATTTTAATCTAGAAAAATGTGAGGTGATGCATTTTGGCAGATCTAATCCAGCTGGAAAATTTACAGTAAATGGCAGAACCCTTAAGAGTACTGATAAGCAGAGGGATCTGGGTGTACAGGTACACATGTCACTGAAAATGCAATGCAGGTGGAAAAGCTAGTCAACAAGGCATATGGCAAGCTTTCTTTCATTGATTGGGGCATTGAATTTAAAAATTGGCAGGTAACATTGTAGCTTTATAGAACCATAGTTAGGCTGCATTTGGAATATTGTGTTCATTTCTGGCCCCCACACTACCAGAAGGATGTGGTGGCTTCGGAGAGCGTACAGAAAATATTCACTATGATGTTGCCTGATATGGTGGGCATTAGCTATGAGGAGACGTTGGAGAAACTAGGGTTGTTCTCACTGGAATGACGAAGGTTGAGGGGTGACCTGATAGAGGCCTAAAGATTATGAAGGGCATGGACAGATTGGGCAGTCAGAAGCTTTTTCCCAGGGTGGAAGAGTCAATTACCAGGGGCCATGGGTTTAAGGTGCGAGGGACAAGGATTAAAGGTGATGTACGAGGCAAGCTTTTCACACAGAGGGTGGTGGGTGCCTGAAATCCAGGAGATGTAGTTGAAGCAGATACGATAGTGACTTTTAAAGTGTGTCTTGACAAATATGTGAGTGGAATGGGAAGAGAAGGACACGGTCACTGCAAGGGTAGGGGGTTTTAGTTGGAATGGGCAGCATGTCGGTGCAGGCTTTGAGGGCCGAAGGGTCTGTTCCTGTGCTGTAATTTTCCTTGTTCTTTGTACAATGTGAGATCAGACATTTCCTTTAAAGGCAAGCGTTTCCAATGCAAACCTGCCCTTTATGGTAATCAATGGTGTGTGTTACTTAAGCTAATGTTTAATATTAGACATCATACCTTAACAAGTCCACATTCACCAAGTTGTCCCCAGTTTCGTCTGGCATTGTCACAGATGGCTGCTCCACACTGGAACGGACAGGATCAGCGGAGATGACAGGATGGGCAACTTGATTTACATTCTCCAGAAAATGTCACTCCTAGGAGCCTTGCTTTTGGCCTACAGGACTGGAAAAAGACAAGACTTTGTGAGCAATTTCCCGTTTGCTCACGCACTCACCCCTCAGGAAAATAGCAGATTTGTGTGGGCTTATCAACTGGGAGTATTATGTCAGCCATTAAGTTTATGGACGTGACGGTATTTGCTGTTTTCGTTAGCCTTACCTCACAGACTGATGCCCACTTGTTAGTCATCAGTTAAAAGGTTGACTGGGCTCATAGTTTCTAGCATTTCCTTTGAGTAGCTTTGCAATGTGTTTTACAGTTTCATGAGTTTTAGATCGTTCTGGTTTCTACCTCCTGTTTCAGAGGTGCAGCCAGGAGCTATGGTATCTTTACGTATCAGTTCCTATCGTGGTCGGGCATGTCTCTGTGAGGAACACACTTGACTTCAGTCATGGTTTCTCATTAGAGTCTGGGGAGTCTAGACTAATGCTCCAGTGCTGATCTGAGGGAATGCTGCACTACTTGAAATATTGTCTTTTGGATGTGAGATTATAGCTCAGCCCTGTCCCCTGACTCAGGTGAAGCATTCTGAAGGAAAGCAGTGAAGGCATTCCCAGTCTATCCCACAACCAGCACCACAAAACTTCAATGATTTTTCCATAAGCTTGCTGTGGGCAAATTGGTTGTCATGCTTCTCACCTTACAATAGTGGCATTTCAAAACACACTTCATCGATTGTGAAACATTGCAACATCTGAGATACCAATGCATGTTTTTGCTTTCCTTTCTTTTCCTTACCTCCCGATTTGTGAATGTGGTCGGCTGAGAAGCTGTTGGAATAAATGTGGAGAAGGCAGCTAGATTTAATCCTGCTGGGATCAGATATACCTGCGTGCAGATTTTCAACATGAGTGGCTGAGTGGGACCCTGGCTGAGATGAAGATTGAGTCTCATCTGAATCTATCTACTGTGCCTTCCCAGACCGGATCGTCAGGCTACAATGAGATAAGGACACAGCCTATGTGAACAGCTTTGGGAATGGCGTGTCTCCGTGAACTTTGTGAGCCAGAGGCAGGGGAGACCTGAGGATTCTTGGTGGGACTGTGAGAAGGAGTCCCGACTAACCACTTCCCTGAATGTGAGCTGCACATTCATGGGTATAATCTAGTCACGGCCATTTTATCTTTTCATGAGGCAGTTATCAACTGCAGGCATGGGTCTCATACACTGACCGAAACAAACCTTGTAAAACAGAGCCAAGGTTAAAGCTGTCCTAATCCTCCCCATGCCACCAGACATTTTAACATTGGACAGTGATATTAGGAAGAGATTTGCCAATGTCTTGGCGATTACACTGCTCAGCACAGAAACCAATGCGCCATTTATACGAGTGATTAATATGATATGATGCCAGGTTCATTGGGTGGCCAATTTGTGAGGAATCATCCCTGATCTGAATGATGGGGGCTATGGCAAGAAATTTGGGAGAATCATATGAGACATACAAAGAGACGATTACCATTGTCAGGAGCAACAAGTCCTATTTTCCATCAAAGGTCCAGATGTTCCATTTTCTCACTTGTGATTGGTGAGAGATTTATTAATGGAGTCTACCACTCTTTATTCCCCTCATTACTCTCCAATCCTGCCTCATTAACATACAGGTTCCCATCCTGTCATCTGCTGGATACAAACTAGACACCAAGAGTTCCCAACATGAAAGCCAGAAAGGGGTTCCTCGTGACTCCAGGCTTGTTGTTATCTCCATCCTGGATGTCCATCTTTGACACCAAGCACCAATTTCTCCAGGGCAGTGGCTGCACACATCCAGTGTCCACAGACAATGGCATTGAACTCAATACCAGGCCTTCTGCACCTTCAACGCAAATGCTCACTGCTGAGAGAGACGGGAGTCCTGGAGCAAAAGATTACAGCGCTAATTATTGAATAGGAAATCCCTCCAGGGAAACCATTGGAATCACAGCCACTGCCTTTCCGATCTGTGGTGCCTCTCTATTCAATAGAAACTTTCCCCCATACCCACCCCTCCCCATCACAGAAGACCAATGGGAGTTTACTACATTTAGCAGGTAGCCTTCTCAAAGAATGGAGGGAGTTGGGAGATGTCGCCTCCCTCCACAGCCAGCAAGGCGCTAACTTTACTGTAAAATGTCTCCTAACTAAGCCCTTCACAATGGTGAAAAGCTGCATGCCTCCTCAAAGCAAAGGCAATCCCCTCAATTTTAGCTTCTCAGTAGCCTCCGGGAGCCATCTAAAGTTCAGCCCCATGATTGTTTGAATTGATGACAGTGTAAACATTCATCGAGTAACTCTATTATCCCAATTCTGGAGATTTGATTCCATTGTCTTTGCAGAATTAAGATACTTACAATAAGAAAAAAAAGTCGCTTTAGTTTTTCTAAACTATAGGGCTGCTCTCATTTAGGGAGAGATGACTAGTGTGGTTTAACCTGAGGGGCATCACACCTCAGGCAAGGGAAGAGGTTGAGAAGGAATGGCTTTCATGGTAACTTCGGCCAGTGTGGAAATTGAACCCATGTTGTTGACCTCATTCTGCTTCACAAACCAACTGCTTCAGCTAACTGACCATCTACCGATAGATACTAAAGTGTGAAGCTGGATGAACACAGCAGGCCAAGCAGCATCTCTGGAGAACAAAAGCTGATGTTTCGGGCCTAGACCCTTCTCTCTGACCCAGCTCTCTGATGAAGGGTCTAGGCCCGAAACGTCAGCTTTTGTGCTCCTGAGATGCTGCTTGGCCTGATGTGTTCATCCAGCCTCACATTTTATTATCTTGGATTCTCCAGCAACTGCAGTTCCCATTATCACCTACCGATAGAAGATCTACCGATTTGATGGGCTATCATGCTGGCACACAGACGATAGGGTTGTTGACTAATCACAGCAATCAAACACCAACACTTCATCGAATTTCTATTGCTTTGCAATCCCAGTATAAAAACATGGCAGAAGATTCAGTTGTGATAGTATACCTAACTCTGGACCAGGGGCCTGGGTTCCAATCCTACCTGCTTGAGTAATGCTATAACATGCCTGAACAGTTTGATTAAAATGCCTGAAATAGTGGTAGAATGCCTCCGAAAACACTTTTTACAGTAGTGCAAACTCAAAGAGAGAGCATTCAACTTTGGACCATGGCCGTTAAGCCTCCTCCACCATTCATTAAGAAGTTAGTTGGTCTGTTTGTGTCTCAAATTCCAAATTCCCATCTCCCCTGTTAACCTTTGGCTCTCCTGCTTAAAACCATTCAATGACATCGACTGAATCACTTTCTGAGGCAGAGTTCTGAGGTCACACATTCCTTTGAGAGAAAACAATCCCTCCTCATTTCTGGCCAAAAACAGTGATTCCTAGCTTGAACCTATGGCTCTCTCAAACTGTTTCACAGTCAGTGAACTATTCTCTGTATGTCCCATTACTGTTGGGTGAGTGAACAGCAAGTTAAGGGTCAACAATCAGTTAATCTACTTCTGATGATTTTGGTCAAGGGATAAACAATGGTCTTTCATGCTTAGAAACTTTATACCTTCAAACAGCACCATAGAATCTTCTATGTCGACCTGGACAGGCAGGCAGTAATTCATTCCATTTATAAAACAATTTCTCAGTACGCCACTAAACTGTTAGGCTGGATTATTTATTGAAATCCGAGTTGAAGAGCTTGAACCCATGACCTGCTGACTCAGCAGCAAGATTTGCAATGAACTGAGACAAATTGACACTTTGAACAGCTCCTCGGAATTCCATTGGGAGCAACAGACTGGAGTGTAATATGGCTAAATGCTTACCATAGACAGTCTTTTCGGTTGCTAAATTCTCCACATATTTAGCTAAGTCTGACTCTGAAGGGTAGTTTAGTTATAGATTACCTGTCAGTTGCTAAAATAGCAAGATTAGCAATTCAATTATTTATTCATTGTAATTTTTAGTTTGGCTTAACACTGGGACTCCGGTGTAGAATTCAATATGCTAAGACGACAGACAAATTTCATCTGGTCTCTCGATTACACCTTCACACCTGGAAAGTTCAAATTGATTCTCTTCCTCAAATGGAACAGTAATGCATGAGGTGTGTTATGAAAAGTCACATGTGTGTGGGAGCTTGAGAAAAGACAGCAGAGCATTTCTCAGTTTTAAGTTGCAATGTTCTCCCTCCTTTGTAACTGAAGCTAAGACATGCACCATGACAGTTCTTTGTGACTGTATCATTGTTTATTCCTGATATTCTTTTCTTGCATAATTTATCTGTTCGATCCAAGTTCCTTTCAAACAAAGCCCACGAGCTAATGGTGCATTCAGAGGAGACTGATTTAAAGGACTGTAATAGACATTTAAAGTGCTTCCAGCACAAGGGATTGAGGAGGTATGATTAAACTGCAACATTTTTGACTCAATATCCATTTTTGTTACACAAAATTAAGTTTTAAGCATAAGATGTAAAGCCATACTGTCTTTAGCTGGGGGCCCAGTACTCAATTGACAAACCTCTTTGACTGACTTATAACACTTTGTTAAAATCCATATTAAATCAGGTCAATATCACAGAATCATGGAATGGTTACATCACAGAAGGAGACCATTCAGCCTATCATGCTGATGCCAGCTCTCTGCATGCAACATTATCTTAGTGCCGATGTCTTTCCTACTCCCTACAACCTTGCACATTCCTCCTTTTAGGATACAGAAGGTTACTGTTGAATTGGGGCAGGACAAATTTGAAGGGATTTCTTTTTCACTCGCGGAATTTTAATTTTTTAGATTGGAATCTTTGAATTTGAGACAACTTCGCACATTTAACATTCAAGACGGAATTGAAAGGTGTGAATCAGATGAAGCTGACGTCAAGTTGCTTAATCTGTGTAGGGAGGAGTGTGTGAAGAAAGGAGAGACAGAGAGAGAGAGAGAGAGAGAGAGAGAGAGAGAGAGAGAGAGAGAGAAAGAGAGGGCTCATTGGATAGAATATTCACCAAATTAAAACAATGCTCATGTGTTGGTTTCACTGGGATTCAGAGACGGTTAATCCTTCCCCACTCAGCCCCATTTCCCAGGCACTCAATCCATCCCCTTGGAACTCAGTCCTACTCCCTGGGCACTTAGTAAGGGTGAGTGCGCGAGGATGAGTGAGTGTGTAAGAAAGAGGGTGAGAGTGAGTTTACAAGGGCGAGTATATAATGGTGAGTGTGAGGGTGAATGAGTGAGAGTGAATGTGTCAAGGTGAAGGTGAGTCAAGGTGAGTGAGAGAGCATGAGCACATAAGTGAGTGAATGAGGGTGAATGTGACAGTGAGTGAAGGTGAGTGTGTGAGGGTGAGTGAGTGAGGGTAAGGGACTCTGGGTGAATGAGTGCGTGTGTGAGGGTGAGCGAGTGTGAGTGTTAGTGAGTGAGCGAGTGAGGGTGTCCAGCAGGTTCAAGGTGATGTTTGTCCAGTTGATCCTCTGCTGCCTGCTATCCAGTGCCCAAGCCAGGACTCCTCTTGTGTTTCAGTCACCTCATATCTCCTTCCCAAAATCCACAAACCTGCCTCTATCTCCTTCCCAAAATCCACAAACCGGCCTGCCCTGGTCGACCCATCGTCTCAGCCTGCTCCTGCCCCACCGAACTCATCTCCACCTATCTGGACTCCATTTTCTCCCCTTTGGTCCAGGAACTCCCCACCTACGTCCGTGACACCACCCACGCTCTCCACCTCCTCCAGGACTTCCAATTCCCTGGCCCCCAACACCTCATATTCACCATGGACGTCCAGTCCCTGTACACCTGCATTCCGCATGGAGATGGCCTCAAGGCCCTCCGCTTCTTCCTGTCCCGCAGGCCCGACCAGTCCCCCTCCACCGACACTCTCATCCGCCTAGCTGAACTCGTCCTCACACTCAACAACTTCTCTTTTGACTCCTCCCACTTCCTACAGACTAAGGGGGTGGCCATGGGCACCCGCATGGGCCCCAGCTATGCCTGCCTCTTTGTAGGTTACGTGGAACGTTCCCTCTTCCGCACCTACACAGGCCCCAAACCCCACCTCTTCCTCCGGTACATTGATGACTGTATCGGCGCCGCCTCTTGCTCCCCAGAGGAGCTCGAACAGTTCATCCACTTCACCAACACCTTCCACCCCAACCTTCAGTTCACCTGGGCCATCTCCAGCACATCCCTCACCCTCCTGGACCTCTCAGTCTCCATCTCAGGCAACCAGCTTGTAACTGATGTCCATTTCAAGCCCACCGACTCACACAGCTACCTAGAATACACCTCCTCCCACCCACCCTCCTGCAAAAATTCCATCCCCTATTCCCAATTCCTCCGCCTCCGCCGCATCTGCTCCCACGATAAGACATTCCACTACCGCACATCCCAGATGTCCAAGTTCTTTAAGGACCGCAACTTTCCCCCCACAGTGATCGAGAACGCCCTTGACCGCGTCTCCCGTATTTCCCGCAACACATCCCTCACACCCCGCCCCCGCCACGACCGCCCTAAGAGGATCCCCCTCGTTCTCACACACCACCCTACCAACCTCCGGATACAACGCATCATCCTCCGACACTTCCGCCATTTACAATCCGACCCCACCACCCAAGACATTTTTCCATCCCCTCCCCTGTCTGCTTTCCGGAGAGACCACACTCTCCGTGACTCCCTTGTTCGCTCCACACTGCCCTCCAACCCCACCACACCCGGCACCTTCCCCTGCAACCGCAGGAAATGCTACACTTGTCCCCACACCTCCTCCCTCAACCCTATCCCAGGCCCCAAGATGACATTCCACATTAAGCAGAGGTTCACCTGCACATCTGCCAATGTGGTATACTGCATCCACTGTACCCGGTGCGGCTTCCTCTACATTGGGGAAACCAAGCGGAGGCTTGGGGACCGCTTTGCAGAACACCTCCGCTCAGTTCGCAACAAACAACTGCACCTCCCAGTCGCAAACCATTTCCACTCCCCCTCCCATTCTCTAGATGACATGTCCATCATGGGCCTCCTGCACTGCCACAATGATGCCACCCGAAGGTTGCAGGAACAGCAACTCATATTCCGCCTGGGTACCCTGCAGCCATATGGTATCAATGTGGACTTCACCAGTTTCAAAATCTCCCCTTCCCCTACTGCATCCCTAAACCAGCCTAGTTCGTCCCCTCCCCCCACTGTACCACACAACCAGCCCAGCTCTTCCCCCCCACCCACTGCATCCCAAAACCAGTTCAACCTGTCTCTGCCTCCCTAACCGGTTCTTCCTCTCACCCATCCCTTCCTCCCACACCAAGCCGCACCCCCAGCTACCTACTAACCTCATCCCACCTCCTTGACCTGTCCGTCTTCCCTGGACTGACCTATCCCCTCCCTACCTCCCCACCTATACTCTCTCCACCTATCTTCTTTACTCTCCATCTTCGGTCCGCCTCCCCCTCTCTCCCTATTTATTCCAGCTCCCTCTCCCCATCCCCCTCTCTGATGAAGGATCTAGGCCCGAAGCGTCAGCTTTTGTGCTCCTGAGATGCTGCTTGGCCTGCTGTGTTCATCCAGCCTCACATTTTATTATCTTGGAATTCTCCAGCATCTGCAGTTCCCATTATCTCTCATCCCTACCTCTGCCTGTTCCTCTCCATCAACCTTGCCCTGACTGTCTAAACTCCCCAGTTTTCATTGACAACTACTGTTACCCAGGAGGATCCTGGTAATAAATGTCCACGTTATGCCAATTCGTTGATAAGCCTGTGTCAATGTGGAGATAAGGAGGCAGACTGCTTCGCTAGCATCTTGCATCAAGCGTGAAATGGTATTTGGTTTCCAGATGGCCATGATTTTGGCCCATGTCTTTGTGTACTGTTCAATACGCAGAGATGGTCTCGGTGTTGTTTTACTTAAAAGAAAAGACAAATGAAACATGTAAACATGTGTGAACCTCAAATGGAGTTTCACCTTGGAAATGAATAACTTCCATGCTGTGAAATTTGAAATAAGACCAAGGGACCAAGAGTAGACCATTCAGACCATCAATTCTACCCTCCTACTCAATACAATCATGGCTGATTGAATACTTCAATGGCTTTTACATCGCTCATTTCCTGTATGTCACTGGCAATCTAAACAACTGTGAATCTCTACCTTAAACATGCTCAAAGACTAAGTTTGCACAGCCATCTGTGATAGACAATACCAAAGGTTCACAGCCTGTGGTAATCAGTTAAAAGATTACATGGAGAAAAGAATGTTTTCGATCAAATGTTCATGCCGTTGCTGTAAGCTTGTCGCACACTTTGTTCTTGTAAGTTACTAACTTCATATTCAACATCAGAGCCACGACCAAAGCACAGAAGCTGCGACAACACCCATGTAATTCAATAAGGTTGAAGTAGCCATTCCAGCCAGTTCACAGAACAACCATTCCCGGTAAGCCACAACCAGATACAGCCGAAGTTGGCTGATAGAATTGGGCACCAAATGATTTTTGGTTTGATTTCCTTGTTGTTCGGCATATAATGGTAGGAGGCAGGTTGCACACAGCTATGGTCTTTACTATGTTTTCCCTTCTGAGTGGGTGGTTGAAACTATCAGCCCAAAAAAGCACAATGGTGTCCCATCACTGTGTTGGCCTTTGTGTAGCACCAGGGCAAGTAGAGAGGAGAAGAGTGAAAGGCACCAGCCTATCACCATGGGCAAGGCTGGTTAGTGCAGTTAGATCACATGAAATCCAGGGGGAGCTAAACAATTGAATACAAAATTGACTTGAAAGTGTGAGACAGAGGATGGTGGTGGAGGGTTGCTTTTCGGAAGGGAGGTCTGTGACCAGTGGTGTGCCACAAGGATCAGTGCTGGGTCCACTGCTTTTTGTCATTTGTACAAATAATTTGGATGACAATACAGGAGTTATGGTTAGCCAGTTTGCAGGTGACACTAAAATAGGTGTAGTGGACAGTGAAGAAGATTATCTCAGAGTGTAAAGGAGCCTTAATTAGATGGGCCAATGGACTAAGGAGTGGCAGCTGGAGTTTAATTTAGACAAATGTAAGGTTTTGCGTTTTGGAAAGGCAAATCAGAGCAGAACTTATACAGTTAATTGTAGGGCCATGGTGAATGTTGTTTAGACCTAGGGGTGCAGGTACAAATTCTTTGAAAGTGCAGTTGCAGGTAGGTAGGGAGGTGAAGAAGGTGTCTGGCATGCTTGTCTTTATTGGTCAGAGCGTTGAGTATAAGAGTTGGGAATGTCATGTTGCAGCTGTACAGGACACTGTTGAGGCCATTTTCAGAATACTGTGTACAATTCTGGACATCCTTCTATAGCTTTGTTAAACTTGAGAAGGTGCAGAAAAAAATTTACAAAGATATCACCAGGGTTAGAGGGTTTGAGCGATAGGGAGAGGCTGAATAGGCTTGGACTATTTTCCCTGGAGCATTGGAGGTCGCGGGGTGATTTTATGAAGGCTTTTAAAATCATGAGGAGCACGGATAGATAAATAGTCAAGGTCTTTTCCCTGGGTTGGCGGAGTCCACAACTAGAGGGCATAGATTTACGGTGAAGGGGGAAAGATTTAAAAAGGACCTAAGGGGTAACTTTTTCATGCTGAGGCTGGTACGTGTGTGGAATGAGGTGCCAGAAGAGGTGGGTAAAACGACATCTGGATGGGCACATGAAAAGGGAGATTTTTGGAGGGATATGGGCCAAATACTGACAAATGGGACTATGTCAGATTGGGATGTCTAGTCTGTATTGACTAGTTGGATCAAAGTATCTGTTTTTGTGTTATATGACTCTATGGCTCCAGTAGGGATCTAACCTCAGTTTGTAAAGCTGCCACATAACTTCTGAGTTCGTGTAGTCTAGACCGCTAGGTATAAGGGCCAGCATTTCGTTAGCAGATTTCCGTGACTGCTCATGATTCTACATTGTGAAGGAATTGAAGCAAACTTAGATTAATGAATATCATTGAGAGTGAGGAAGAAAACTCTAATGACAATGATTTTGAGATGGTACTGAGCAATGAGCAGCAAGACAAACAAGTTGTCAAACAAGAGCCACTGGGAATAACACATCTCTCCAGACAGATATACAAATACCAGATCAGGAGAAATTGACAAAAGCCTATAATATTCAAATTGAAGTTTGAATTATTAATCTTGTCAGCTCTGTTTTTATGTCTCTGTATAATTTTTGAATTGACAACATGTGTCTATCAATAGCACGTGTCCATTTGGGAATTCTTTAGGAAAAGAGCAAGGTTGTATTATTGCTCAGAGCAGATATGCACTATACATTTAAGGAAATGTTGTTAATGTCATCACCATATCATGGTATATGACCAAATGGTATAAGGCTCTCAGTCTTCATCTTACTGAGCTCTTCTCTTGCAGAATGGCATGCTGAACGAATTGTGCTTAAATATGTCCAAATTGCTGAGCTCGGGGCCAAATAGGTAAGTATCTGTGATTGTCATGTACATGTGTAAGTACCTGGAGCTGTAATAAAAGTTTGTTGAATTCGACAATACTTCATGAAGCATGTCTCATCCTTATGTCATGGGAGCTAACAAAAGCATTGCAGTGTGATCATCAGTGTATCACACCACATCATGTCAGAGAAAATTGCTGTGGTCCAGTTACTGAAACATGGAGAAAGTCAAATGGAAAATTCTGAATGTGGTTTGAATAAAACAAGGTTTGTACTTGAAACCAAATTAATGTAAGATTCAAGTAAACCGTCAAAGTTGGTGTTTATGGGAGGAACCTACATTTTTGGATGGAATAAAGGAGCATTCCATGTAGCCTACTACTGATAATATGCTCAGTCCTTTAAATGCTGTAAATGGTTGATAAGACTTACGCAATGTGCTTAACCGTGCTTCAGTCAGAGATGAATCATTATAACACTAGATGTGGAAGAGAAGCCAGATTGGTACAGAACAATGGCGCTGAAAAACATCTGCTAGAACCAGAAAATGAGAAATGGAGAATAGAAGCATAAATCTTACATCTGCATTTTTTTTATCGAACCAGTGACTTACACTAGTTCTCATTTTTTGAAATTGGAACCTTGCTTGTAATATCTAGGAAGTGAATGTAATGTCTAAAGCCACATTTAGGACTATGACAATAGCTCCTGGGAGCAATTTAATAGCAACTGAATCAAATGTTCAATACATCTTCTGATGTGACTTGAAAAGCATGACACAAGTGAACAGCAGCACCTCTAACAAACCCTCAAACTAACTAGCTGTTCTCAATTTTTTAAAAAGTACGATGGTGTTATATTTATGCAGAACTGCAAAATATGCTGTCTGTGTTGGCAGAAAATATTATCCAAAATCAAGTTGAACTCAATGTTTATTTATGTTGAGAGAAATTTAGATTCTGTCAGAAAACATGATTGCATTGGGGTGAGTTCCCAAACCTGGATTTAATGGGTTCATTATTCCTCACCATGTGAGTCCTTTATTATCCTAGATAATAAAATGTGAGGCTGGATGAACACAGCAGGCCCAGCAGCGTCTCAGGAGCACAAAAGCTGACGTTTCGGGCCTAGACCCTTCATCAGAGAGGGGGATGGGGTGAGAGTTCTGGAATAAATAGGGAGAGAGGGGGAGGCGGACCAAAGATGGAGAGAAAAACATCAGCTTTTGTGCTCCTGAGATGCTGCTGGGCCTGCTGTGTTCATCCAGCCTCACATTTTATTATCTTGGATTCTCCAGCATCTGCAGTTCCCGTTATCACCTTTATTATCCTGCTGTTTTCGTTGCAGGTTTCTGGCTGTGATCCACAAGAATTATCAGGAAAAGCCAGAAAATGTTTACAGAAAGTAATTGCTTAGAATAAGATTTCTGTCTATATTCAATAATTTTTGTCTAATCTGTAAAATGTGTTTTAAAATTTTACGATTGCCAGTGCGTACCATTGTTGATAGGCGAATAAGTTGCCTTCTTTTGATAACTGCAGTGAATTTCTAAATCACTATCACTATGTCAAATTTCCGAGCATTGAACTTGCCTGATGTATTTCGGAACAAGTGAAACTTTACATGAGGAATTAAAGTGCTGATTGTTACGATTCCAAAGGGTGAGCTGATATAGTGAATATCCTCGGAATGAAATATTTTGTATATATGAGTATCTTTTTTTGGGGCCAATTAATTGGCCAATTCAATACATTTGTAACATTGTTATTGCATGCAGAAAGAAGCGTTTAGATGCTATTTTTATGGAATGCCATGGATTTTTTAATATACTAAGTGTATTATATAAATGTAAATAATTGTTGCATGATGGCATTTCAGAGGAGACAGTGTGTTGAAGTGTTATTGCTCAAGGTTTCTTCGTAGCAGATTCAGTGTAATTGCTGCCATTTCAATTATTCTGTAGTCATTTATTTTTAACCATTTAAAGACAAGGCAGGGATGAATTTCTTTGGCAGTGTTGCTGATGTCAAGTTCCGTACCTGAAAACCATCACCATGAAATAGTTTTGACAAAAAAAATCTTGAGTTATTCTTTTTTGCTTGAGGAATGTTGCATTTTGGAAAGACAAATTTGTGTAGGATCTATGCACTTAAGAAGACCTTAAGACATGGGAGCAGAAGTTAGGTCATTTAGCCTATCGAATCTGCTCCACCATTCAGCCATGAGTGATAAGTTCTCAACCCCATTCTCCTGCTTTTTCCCGGTAGCCCTTGATCCCCTTGATAATTAAGAATCTATCTACCTTATCTCCATTTTAAATATACTCAGTGACATGGCCTCCGCAGCCTTCTGTGGCAGTGAATTCCATATACTTTCTGGCTAAAGAAGTTTCTCCTTATCTCCATTCTAGATGATTTTCCCGTTACCCTAAGGTTGTGCCCTTGGGTCCTAGCCTCTCCTATCAATGGAAACTTCTTCCCAACATCCACCCTGCCCAGGCTATTCAATACTTTGTAAGTTTCACTTAGATCCCCCCTCATCCTTCTAAACTCCATCGAACATAGACCCAGAGCCCTCAAACGTTTCTCATATGTTACGCTTTTCATTCCTGGGACCATTCTCATGAACCTCCTCTGAACCTGCTCCAGGGTCAATACATCTTTCCTGTGATATGGGGCCCAAAACTGTGCACAATATTCCAAATGTGCCTGACCAGATAAATGCCAAAGTTGCATTTGTCTGACTAACTGCTGACTCAACCTGCAAGTTTACCTTGAGAGAACCCTGGACTAGAACTCCCAAGACTCTTTGCACTTCGACTTCTGAATTTTCTCCCCATTTAGAAAATAGTCCATGCCTCTATTCTTCTTACCAAAGTGCATGGCCTCACACTTTCCCACGTTGTACTCCATCTGGCACTTCTTTGCCCATTCTCCTAACCTGTACCTGTCTCTCTGCAGCCTCCCTGCCTCCTCAATACTATCTGTCCTTCCATCTATCTTTGTATCATCTGCAAACTTAGCCAGAATGCCGCCAGTTCCTTCATCTAGATCATTAATGTATAAAGTGAAAAGTTGTGATCCCAACTCTAACCCTTGTGGAACATTCTGCTTTCTGCCAGACAGCCAATTGTCTATCAAATAACCATCAAATTCCCAATTATATTCTGCATTTTAGCAAGCACTTTGCCTCTAACACCATGGGCTCTTACCTTACTAATGGTCAGTTACTGGGTAATGTTGCCAAACAAAGTGACCTTGGGGTGCAGGTTCCTAGTTCCTTGAAGGTGAAGTCGCAGGTAGACAGGATGGTGAAGGAAGAATTTGCATCACATGCTTTTGTTGTTCAGTGCAATGAGTATGGGAGTTGGAATGTCAAGTTGCAGCTGTACAGGACATTGGTGAGGCTAATTTTGGAATACTGCGTTCAATTTTAGTCTCTCTGCTCAAGTAAAAGATATTGTTAAACCTAAGAGGACACAGAAAAGTTTTACAAGGATGTTGTAGGACAGGAAGGTTTGCGTACAAGGAGAGGCTGAATACATTGGGGCATATTTTTCCCTGGAAGGGTGCAGGCTAGAAGGGGTGACCTCATAGAGGTTTATAAAAGCCTGAGGGGCCTGGATAGGGTGAATAGCTTAGCTCTTTTCCCTAGGGTAGGGGAGTCCAAAACTAGAGGGCATATTTTTAAGGTAGGAGAGGAAAGATTTAAAACGGACCTGATGGTTATTTTTATTTTTATGCAGAGGGTGGTGTGCATATGCGAACGAGGTGCCAGAGGAAGTGGATGGATATATGAACAGGAAGGATTAAGAAGGATATGGGGTGAATGCTGGAAAATGGGACTAGATTAAATTAGGATGTCTGGTTGGCATGGACCAGGTGGGCCAAAGGGTTTGTTTCTGTGGTGTATATCTATATGACTCTAACTGCATTTCAGTAGTTTGCTTTCAGCAATAAAGCAAGGGGAGGAAGCAGCAAGGACTGATAACAGCAAGGATACTGGAAGTTTTACACCCTACCTCTCTCTGTCTCTTTGTCTATCTCTCTCTCACTCTTTCCTGCCTTTCTCAATCCTCCTCAAGCTTAGACATCAGACAATGAAAAGCAAATCAAAACAATAGCGAGGATTGACTAAGAACTCCAGGATGTCTGCAGCTTTGCCATTAGAGAAGACAGGAAAAAACATTTTGGACAAAGGTCCTTTCATCTGTGCAACTGAGAGTCTCTAAAAAACTGAACTGTAACTGCTTTTTTTCTTCTTGTCCATACCAGATACTCCTCAATCCCTTTTGTAAACCCCACATCTTGTCTTTGTATGTGTGTATTTGATATCTCTCACTTTTTTAATACGGGGGGAAACATGATAATAACATGTTGGCAGATAGTAACACTCCACTCAAGAAAACTGTGGATTTGGCTCTCCTTCATTTTTGATCTGGTTCATAGAATCCTTACAGAGCCATTCTGCACATTGAGTCCTCACTGACACTCTCACCTAGACCCACCTCACCGCACCATCTCTGTAACCCTACATTTCCCAAGACTAATCCACCTACACATCCCTGGACACTATAGCATGTCTAAGCCACCTAACCTGGACTTCTTTGGATTGTGGGGGGAAACCAGAGTACCCAATGGAAACACACACAGCCACGGGGAGAATGTGTAAACGCCACACCGACAGTTGTCTGAGGCTGGAATCGAACCCAGTCCCTGGTGCAGTGAGGCAGCAGTGCTGACCACTAAGCCACTGTGCTGGTTAACTAAAGTTAACTACTAAAAACTACTAAAAAAAATCAGATTTATTACAATGATGGTGAATGAATTTAAAATCGGGGAAGTTTGATTCCTTCTCATCTGGTCATATTAATTTATTGTGGCCATTCAAATTTTTGGAAGAGCCATCCACTTAGTCTTATTTTCCTGCATTTTACCTCTAGCCTATTTAATTCTCATTTGAAAATACTTATCCACTTTAACTTTCAAAACAATTCCAAATATTTAGTCTACTACTATGCCTGATAAATTGTATTTTCATATTTTCACTGCGTTTGCTATAACATTCCATTTTCTAACAAGCCTCTGATAAAAGTTAAACTTTTCACTTCACTCTTTTATCAGTGATCTTAAATGTAGGCTACTTACTGTTTCATCAATGATTGATATCTTCCTCTCTGTGATCCTTACCAATAGCTTAACTTTGAATCTATCTATCAGATCTCTTTTTCCTGTAGTAACTAAAGACCCCAACTTTCTTAAATCTCCTTCGGGAATCATGTTTCCCCTTATATAATTCTGATAAATATACTCCTTGCCTTTCCCAAATCTTTGATATTCTTCATAAAGTTCAAATAACCATCAAATTCCCAATTATATTCTGCATTTTACAGGTTCCCTCCCCACATGACTGAACATAAGTTACTGTATTCCATTGTAAAATAAGATAATCAAAAACTGTTGTTTATTTGATTTGTCAATCTGATGTCTGAACACAGATGAAAAACCAGAAATCTTTCCGAAATGTTGAAATTCCATTCTACTTTTGACAAGGCCTGTTGTTCAGAGAGAGGGTGTAGGTAAGGATACGAGTGATAGTGGGTCATGTCGTTTTGTGGCATGACCCACTATCACTCGTATCCTTACATACAGATAAGGAAGGACACCACTTTGATTGGGACAACACACCCATCCTAGGACAAGCCAAACAGAGACACGCACGAGAATTCCTAGAAGCATGGCATTCCAACCGGAACTCCATCAACAAACACATTGATTTGGAGCCAATCTACCATCCCCTGAGAAAAAGAACAGGAAATAACATCACCAACGCAGGAAATGACATCACCAAACCCAAGGAAACCTAACCAGATAAATAGAAAGCGGGACATAACACCAGCGCTTCGTCGGAGGCTCACTGATGATGTTACCTAGAATGGTGACAAAACGTCTGAAAATGAATCTTCCAGCTCAGCGAGCAAACTCACATCCAGTGAGGAAGATGTTTGGTATGCCTTCCTTTATTAATCAGTGCATTGAGCATAGGAGTTGGGATGCCATGTTGTGGCTGTACAGGACATTGGTTAGGCCACTATTGGAATATTGTGTACAATTCTGGGCTCCCTGCTGTAGGAACATTGCTGAGAAACTTGAAAAGGTTCAGAAAAGATTGACAAGGATCTTGCCACAGTTGGAGTTTTTGAGCTATAGGGAGAGGCTGAATAGGCTGAAGCTATTTTCCCTGGAGCGGAGGCTGAGTGGTGATGTTATAGAGGTTTATAAAGTCATGAAAGGCATGGATAGAGCAAATAGACAAGGTCTTTTCCCCAGGGGTGAGGGAGTCCAAAACTAGAGGTCATAGGTTTAAGGTGAGAGGGGAAAGATTTAGAAGGGACCTAAAGGACAACTTTTCCTTGCAGAGGGTGGTGCGTACATGGAATGAGCTGCCAGAGGAAATGGTGGAGTTTGGTACAATTAGAACATTTAAAAGGCATCTGGATGGGTACGTGAATAGGAAGGGTTTGGAGGGATGTGGGTTAAATGCTGGCAAATGGGTTTAGATTAATTTAGGATGTCTTGTTGGCATGGACAAGTTTCCGTGCTGTACATCGCAATGACCCTAAATAAGAATGTTTTTCCTTTCCTTTTCCATCCTGTTTTCTTTGTTTCCCTCTTAATTTAAGACAGGTTTGACTGCAATTTTAGGTCTCATTAGGGGTTGGTATGGTGATCATGGGGGTGCGCAACAGAGGAGGCAAAATAAGGGCATTAACCAATAAAAAGGAGTCTATTTCATTAACAAACCAGAATGACCCCCTCCAAACACAGCAAGGGATATTGGAAACGTGTATACGTTCTATAAGTAGCAGATTCCACATGCTTACTGGTGGTTGGCTTCCCAGATGCCAACGAACAACATTTAATCTAGCTCCCAACGACAATGTGAGATGCTGAATTAAATTTACTAGCGAGCTGCCTCCTCTCTATCAAAACCCTGTGGATGGAATTTGTCAATCTTTTTACTTCTTCACTTTGAAGCAGAAAGGTGGCAGTGAAACAAAAAGAAACTTCTGAACTTAATACGTGAAAGCTTTGTAACAAAGCAGGAATTCTTTCAAAAGAATGTTTTCAGCCAGTTGGATGATGTCTGAGACCGAGCCTAATGCAGGTAAAGGAAGTGCAGGGCGAGAAATATTTTGTTTTTCAAAGAAGAAGTTTGATATATGTAAGCTCCCCAAACAACTACCATTGATACCATGCTACCAGTTATCTAATTTTTCTTGCTTCTTAATGACAGTGAAATAACTCAATAGTGGCTGGCATCCTGTTTCCCAAGTCACCCTTTATTTAAATGTGGGGAGTCCTTGACATTGGCCCAGCTCCATCAGAGCCAACTCTTAGAATGAGCAGAACCTCTCACACTCCTGTTTATATCTATCAGCCAGGGCTCCCTGATTGGACCAGATTAACAGCTCCTATCAGGGAATTTATATCCTATGATGTCCATCTGGCTCACCTCATTACAATCACCACAGAGAGCAAAACTTACAAACACATGTTTGGTAGCCAATGGATAAAACGATAAAAGCAACATGTCAACATTTTTGAATATATTCCCAAATTATTTCCATATTGTTCAAAGTGATTATCCTATTCAAATTGAGAAAATGAGGAAATGAGGAGAGGGAAGATTATGAAAGTGCCGAAATTAGCAGCTTCTTGGAGGGGTGAGACGAAAGCAAAAGGAGCTGAGAAGACCTGATAGGACGTCAGTGGGTCATAGCAGTGGTCAGTTGAGATAGATTTAACTTAGCCGTTGTGTGCACTTCAATACTAAATTAGGGAAAAACATTTAGTCAAAAGCACTGGACAAATGCAGTGTGCTTTGGTCAGAAAACCCAGCTGCCTAGGCAGTGGTATATTGCTATAGTGCTATAACATGTGTCACATGATTTTCAACCTGATCAATGGCTAGCTGTTCCCATGGTCATGAATCAGCAGACGCAAGATAAAGCACCATGAGGAACCGTGGCTCTCAGTGAGCATTCCTACATTAAACCTGCGACACCCACTTTTCTGATTCACTCTGAGTGCTTATGAAGCAACCCTAACTGTAATTTCAGCATCTGAAGAGGACACTACTGTAGATAAGTGCTTTGGAATAATTGTTAGTCTCCATAGCAACTTTTCTCTGGGCCTATTTCATGCTGTTCCCACACAAAAATGTGTAGTGCTGTATGTAGGGTTTTGAAAATCCCCTTCACATACACCGTGCCAGCTGTATTCTTCCACTAAATCAATCTACTTTGCCAGCACTTGTATTCTTTCATGTAAAAATTGTAAGTGTTCACACGTCTAACTGGTAAGGTCAGTGATTGGGGTCATCAGCTGTAATTCAATATGGCAGTCACAGTAAGAAATCTAATGTCACACACAAAAAAAAATAAAAGATTTGGAAACATCATCACTTATCTAACACTTACCCAAGAGTCAGTGATCTTTGTTCGATCAAGGCAAATGAGCTGCTGGTTGTGCTAGACTACTTAGCAGGCAGTGTATGACGTTACAGCAGAGTTTCGCACAAGTTGGATGCTGATGGGGCAGAATGTTTTCATGCTGAAACCAGTGTACTGCTCATGAGCTAGAGCCGAGCTCAGTGTTTTACTGTTGTCAATGGCATCATGCGTCTTTAAAAGAACAAACCCACTTGAAGCTGTGATTCAATTGATGAGCTGTTGTGCCTGACAATAAAGAAAAATGGACATGACTCTGCTGATTCTCACACAGAAGAAAGTTTTCACTGCCAAAAAACAACGTGTGCTACCGTTTTGATTAAATCCTTTAAAGGTGTAAGTAGTTTTCGACAGCGCATAACAAGATGTAACAAGGTGGAAAAGGAAATGAGGAGATGTGAAGGCACATTCTGGGATCTGTAATGAAAATGGGGAGGACATAAACCATGTTATAAGTGTGAGACAAGTAATGTGATCACTTCCATTTCCCCTTTTTGCTTTTTCCCCTTTTCCAGCTGGGAAAGATACCCGACCAGGGAATATTGACATTGCTTTGTATTCAAGTGTGTTTAAAACTCATCAGTAGTCATTTGACATCATAAGGTGTTGTTTTGAACAAATTTTCAAGAATGATCAGTATGTATACATATGTATAGGCTTTTCATTAACTGTAAAGACGAAAGGAAATTACCAGAGAAAAGTTTGTCTGACATTTGCGTCATTTTAGCCCATATTTCTGACCTCATCTTTCTAGTGTCATCCCAGTTGCCTTTTCATATAAACGTAATTGTCTTTGAACATTTTCAAAGTGTGGTTAGCCACCAAATCTTATCTCCTTATTGGATCCAAGTTGGAAAAGTAAATGTCATGTACATTCTTAACCTTGAAATATTTAGAAATGGAATTTTTATGGATGATTTGTAAAGTATGTGGTTAATTTGTAGTTAACATGGTTTGAACCAATGAGAATAGCAAACATTAAGCAAAAAGACTAATTTTGTGACTATAAAGAATTATCTCTGTACATGTTTCAATGGTGAATCATTAGCTTCCTTAACTCTTACCATTATTCATCAATGCACTATCCAAAACTGCTCATGACAGAATATGTATTTTTCATGAATTATTTGAGCTTGCAATGTGTGCCACTTTTTAAGACAGCAATAGGTTAAAAGTCAATTTATAGTGTGCGAAACAAAATTGAACTGACCGTGCAAAGCAGGTTGAAGTGCCAGGATGATTTAGCTTGTATTTTATACTCATTCAGTTCTCTCACAATGTGAGACTTGGAAATCTTTACAAGCCATGAACCTAAGTGATTTCCTCAGTTGTCCATGCATTATCTCAAATATGGTCTGCAGACCAGCCAAACCAACCTTCATGTCATCGGCAAACTTACTAACCTACCCTTACACTTCCTCATCCACGTCATTTATAAAGATCACAAACAACAGAGTTCCCAGGGCAGATCCCTATGGAATACCACTGGTCACTGAGCTCCAGGCTGAATACTTTCATCTATTATCCGCCTCTGCCTTCTATTGGACAGCCAATTCTATATCCAGACAGCCAAATTTCCCCGAATCCCATGCCTCCTTACTTTCTGAATGAGCCTAGCATGGGGAACTTTATCAAACACCTTGCTAAAATTCATATACACCACATCCACTATCCTATCTTCATCAATGAGTTTTGCCACATCCTCAAAAAATTCAATAAGGTCGAAAAGGCATGACCTCCTGCGTACAAAGCTACGCTGACTATCTGTACTCAAACTATACTTTCCCAAATAATCATAAATACTTTCTCTCAGAATCCTCTCCAATAATTTTCCCACCACAGAAGTAAGACTAACTGGTCTGTAATTCCCAGGGTTATCCCTATTTCCTTCCTTGAACAAGGGAATAACATTTTCCACCCTCCAATCATCTGGCGCTATTCCAGGGGACAGTGAGGTCGCAAAGATCATCACCAAAGGGGAGCAATCTTTTCCCTCACTTCCCTTAGTAACCTTGGGTATGTCCTGTCTGGCCCAGGGGATTTATCTATCCTCAAGTTTTTCAAAATTTCTAACACTTCTCCTTTCTAGCATTAACCTGTTCAAGCATATTAGCCTGTTTCACACAAGGTCCCTCTCACGAGTGAATACTGAAGCAAAGTATTCATTAAGGACCTCCCCAACCTCCTCCGACTCCAGGCACAAGTCCCGTCCACTATCCCTGATCTGTCTTACCCTCACTCTGGCCATCCTCTTGTTCCTCACATACGTATAGAACGCTTTCTGGTTTTCCTTGATCATACCCACCAAGGTTCTTTCATGCACCCTTCTAGCTCTCCTAATTCCATTCTTCAGTTCCTTCCTGACTACCTTGTAATCCTTGAGAGCCCTGTCCGATTCTTGCTTCCTCAATCTTAAGTAAGCTTCCTTCTTCCTCTTGTCTAGATGTTCCACATGTCTTATCATCCAAGGTTCCTTCACCTTGCCATCCTGTCCTTGCCTCATTGAGACAAACCTATCCAGCACGCATAGCAAGCGCTCCCTAAACAACCTCCACATTTCAGTCATGCATTTCCCCAAAAACATCTGCTCCTAATTTATGCTCCACAGTTCCTGCCTAATAGCATTGTGATTCCGCGCCCCCCCCCCCCTCAATTAAATACTTTCCTATACTGCCTGTTCCTATCCCTCTCCATGACTACAGGTCAGGAAGTTTTATGCACTGGTGGTCCCCTCCTTGCATCCTCTGAGTTATAGGGTCAGATTAAGTTTCCCACAGTAAAATTATGAAACATCTTATCAACTCTAGAAAAGTGGCCATCGATATTGAAGAAGAACAGATACCTCGGTCCAGCAGAATTATAATCAGACTCCGAATTCCTTCCAGAGTTAACATTTCAAGTCCAGTATGGCTGTTCTTTCGAACTGTTTCACAACTGCTGAGTTTCTCCAGCACTTCCTGATTTTATTTCAGCTATCTGCAGCATTTTGCTTTTAACTAGATCCTTTCGCTCCTTCACAAAATTTTCCAAGGGACAAATGTGAAGATATAAAAGTAATAACAGAAGGAGATAGGTGAGCATGGCATTTAAAATAACACCTCGGAAGTTAAGTATTTTAATTTTTACTAATTGATGCACATTGTTCCCCAAGTGCTTCACAACAAATTACTTCATTGCTGATTCCCTGGCACCAAGGCCTACATTTTCACAATGTTGAATATAAATTGTAGACCTAGGTGACGGAATATAATGTGTATTTGATTGCTTACCATTATTTTTAGTTTTATGAACTCCTATTATTCTTATATGGACAGCAAAAACTGGATATTCATCTTCTCACATCCAAACTTAATCTACAGCAAATTAGAAATGCCATAAACACTGATTCTAGGTAGGAAACACAGCTTCTGCAACCTTTGTAACACCTTGTTATGGCTGTGGAGAACAGTTATGTCCTTCAGGCTATTCTGTTCTCTGATATTACCAAATCCCTTTATACTCCCCTCACTTGGATAGTTTCCTGCGCTATTGTGCATTGGCAATTTCTCTGGTAACTCTACATGGTTGTTCTCATCCACACAAATAGGAATACCTTGCATCTGTTGGCCCAAGTCCAGGACTGCAGCCCCTCCACTATTCTTCCTTCTATTGTCATACCTGCCTGATTCGCAGGCACATAGAGTCATGGGGTTTTACAGCATAGAATCAGATTGGTTGGTCTAATGTGTCCATGCCGACTAGACACCCTAAATCAATCTAGTCCCATCTGCTAGCACTTGGCCCATCTCCCTCTAATCACTTTCTGGTCATATATCCAGATGATGCTTTTTAAATATTGTAATTGTACCAGCCTCCACCACTTCGTCTGGCAGCTCATTCCATACACGCACCATCCTCTGTGTGTAGAAATTGCCCCTTAGGTCCCTTTTTAATTTTTCCCCCTCATTTTACACCAGTGTCCTCTAGTGTTGGACTCCACTATCCTGGGAAAAAGACCATGGCTATTCACCATATCATGATTTTATAAACGCTACAAGGTCACCCGTACCCTCTGATACTGCGGGGAGAATAGCCCAGCCTGTTTAGCCTCTCCTTATAACTCGAATCCTCCAACCCTGGCAACATCACTGTGAATATTTTCTGCATCCTTTCAAGTTCTTGAACCTCACCAAACTCTCCTCCTCACTGATGCCTGCAGTGTCTGCGACTCAGATTCCAATTCAGCAACTCACGACTGATTCTGCTCAAGCCACAGAATATCTCATGGAATTCATTGTCCAGTAGTGCAATGTTTCCCGTAAATTCTTACATATTGTAGATGCAGCACACCATCTGCCTTGCCATTTCTAAGTTTATTCGATTATTTATTGAGGTTAATTTGTTACTCAATAGCTGAATTCAAGTCTCAGCAAGTTACAAATTCCTAGCTTAGAAATGAAAGGGAAATGCTAACCAGCTACCTGGGGGTTAGAAAAAACAATGCAAAGGGAATACTTTCTTCTTCCTCTGAATTCCCACTCTGTTTACCAAGTGCTCAGTTCCCTGATCATTGAGTGCTTTTTATATTCTGCCAACTGCATTGCATGCACAAAGTAACCATTCAGCTGCTGTGCTCTAAAATGAAAGCATCTGTTAAAATTTGATAAGGGTAGATTCTTTGTGGACTTTTTGCAGCAGTAAAGAAGAAGCCACTTGTGGCCAAAACAATTCATCTGATGTGGCAAGAATTCAACTGTTCTAATGACAACCAAGAAATTATGTAAAACTGCATTTTTCACCAGGCAATGAAGCAGCTCAACATCCTGAGAGATGGTCTACGTCCCCGAAAAAACATTTGTCCTCAATGGCAGAGACATCTTTTCAGTTTCTTGCCAAAAGCTAACTTCCATATTTCTCCACAGAAAGAAACACAATTTTGTCTCATATACCAGGTCTCCTCTTAGAGGTCACACTTCATGCCAAACTCTGGGTAGTCCATTTGTAAAAGTCATGGGTGTAACAATTCCAGAAATGGTAAAATAATAACCTGCAAGCTGCATGTTATTTTTTACATGATACTTTGTGTAGTAGGGATTAAGATGTGAAATAGTTAGGAAACAATTTTACTGCAAAGGCTTCAAAATTATAATAAATTTCATTTTGTAATTCAATACTGTAAATTGATCTAAACGTACAACGATGGGCATTTGCAAATTCACCCTTTTAGGGACTAGAATGATGCTTTAATTAAACAAATAAGCTTCATGCAAATTATCATCTCTAACCTTACAAAATCTCAGTTCTTTCTCTGTTTCTGTTGAGGAATTTGCCTCTGAAGAAATTAAAGCCTATTTTCATAATAGATTTTAATAGATGAGGAGGGATTTTGGTGTATCTATTCAACTATATTTGACAATGATTATTTTAACAGATCAATCAAGATTGATAAAATATACTACCATTGTTTAAATGCTTGTCAAACAGGCACTTGAAGGGATAGAGATAGTAGGAACTGCCGATGCTGGAGAATCTGAGATAACATGGTGTGAAGCTGGATGAACACAGCAGGCCAAACAGCATCAGAGGAGCAGGAAAGCTGACGTTTGTCTTATACTTGAGGGGATTGCCTCTTTGTCATATTGGCGGTGCTGTGTAAAGGCTTTAGGAAACTGGAGCAATCTTGTGATAATATCATGGATCTGCCATTTGCTGGGCATAAATAGCACATGTGTGGGCAAAGATAGGATGAATAGAGAGACACACGGCAGAAACCTGAAGTCTAATTAGGTGAATGTGAGAAACAAGTACAGAGAAGCATGTGGAGTAGACTGAATAGCATGAGGTAATGGAATTCATTGCATAGCCTTTCAATAATGTAACAGTGGAATGTGAGACCGGTGAATCATGGTTACCATGCATTGTAACATCTAGTAATGTGAGACCAGTGAATCATGGTTACCATGCATTGTAACATCTAGTCTTAATATTAATAAATAGTGTTATAAAGAAGCCCAAATCTGAAGGCTATTCTTGACCTTGTTCTCCTTTTGACCAATCTGACTTGAATTTAAAATTATGGATGTGGCGATAAAGCTGTATAACAAAATAATAGAAGCAGCCCCTTGCTTATAAGAGAAAGGGAACACGATGGCTGCTTTTAACAGGCAGCTTTAGAATGCTGCTGTATATAACACACAAAGTGAACTAGATTGCAATATAATTACTTACTTTGGGAAATGTTTACCTTGTGTTAATGTGACGTGAGAGAAAAAAGAAACACATTTTTGTTTCTGCTAATGAACAGACAGAAACGATGATAAGGACAAAAAGCAGCCATTATGCTGTGTGTGTGTAAAAAGGAATTATCAGTATTGGTTGAGCAGCTAATGAGCTGGATAACTTGGGTAAAACTGTGCAATTCAGTTACGGTGAATGCCATCTATCTTCAAAATGACTGAATGGCAGGTGTGAAGAGTCTTTTTGTTCAAGCTTACCTGCTTGTTCCTTTGTTCCATAATAAACAAGATTTGGTTATCATTAGACTCATTGTTTATTCCAGTCAGTTGCAATGAATCATTGACAATATTCAACAATATCTTTGTGATAGAGTTTATCATTCCATGGTTATGTCGTTAATAAGGCTGCGTCAAATTGGGTTGTTTCTGATTATTTTGAAAGTGAGTGTTAATTGATATGTTCTCCCTGTGCCATGCACCACATCGTACTGAAAAATGAGCAGGAGACTTTGGAGCTTATTCTAGCACAGTCCCAGCACCATGCAAGTAGCTGTGTGTGAGGAGCAGATCCACCCTGGTTCAGTGGAGAATTAGTCAACCTTGAAGCGGCTTTGGGGAGGGTAGAAACATGGTACCCACTGTGTGATCTTGTAGTATAGTTATAATGAACAAACCCACCCGCTATCGGTGCACAGCACCCTGAACATTGCGAATCTTGAAACATGTTAGCAAACAAAACCTAATCTGTTTTTTTTGAAGAGGGGAGTATAAATTTGATAGTTTTGGCCTGCTGGTTAATCAAACATATTCCTGTTTAGGTATTCTGTCTCAACATTGGTGCCTTCAGAAACAAGTACAGAATGGATCAAAGGTAAAATAAATCTCTCTGATCTATTTTGGTGTTGTTTCATGCAAGTATTGTTTAGAGAAGTGTATTTTAATGAATTAATATGTGGTGACAATGATATGGAATTACCACAGCTAATGGGGGTGCAATTTGTCTGTGGTGAGAATACAGAATAGGTTGTTGCAAATATCACAGTTTTCCAAATCAACCTGTTCAGAGATGGTAATTACACATCTCTGGAGCAGGTAGAGCCTAAACCTAGGCCTTAGGTAGGGACACTACCACTACACCACAAAAGCATTTCAGAAGACAGCTTTACACTTTGTTCAACTTCATTTTCTATTGACTAAGGACATTGCGTGGCGTCTATATTGGCTCTCGATTTACTGTTGGCTGCTATTCACAACTATCCAGGATGAATTACGGCCCAATATGTTTTCCAACACATTTTGCTGGAACGTTAACCCTTTAATACAATCTCAGATAGAATATTTGACCACAATGTTTATCTTTATGGACTTTCTGATTGAGACTGCCACATTCCACCAATCAATAGTTAGGTTTACATTGTAGACTAGTTTTCAATTTCCTAGATTCATGGGTTGCTTATGGTTAGCAGAGAGCAAGGACTCCATCATGCTAAATCATTTAGAGTGTTTCAAGGGTCATGGGGTTCAAATGAAGTAACTATTCCCTAATAGGATTTAGAAATATTTTTATGTGCAGTATTTATTGCACCAAGTCAAAGTACATTTATGCGGCATTGAACCTATTTGAAAGGGTCATGTGAGCAGTAACTCTGTTGTGTTTTAGAGGAACACTTTTTCATTGGACATTCACTTCTGGTAGAACAAACTATATGGGACTTCAAAATTTATTGCATGTATAATGTCTTGTTTTTAATTTCTTTAAATTGTTTTAAGTAATTCTTGGCTGGGAAAGAAGAGTTTAACAGCCTGACTGTGTAATTGTTTTAGGTGTTTAAGTGTAAAACACAGGCATAACATGTCTTTTGCTGAAAGAGCCTCAAAAGCTGTCTTTCATTGTTAGTGCTACATGGATAATCATTTGAATTTTGTCAGAGATCATAAAACATTAGAATAATCAGGTAATATGCACTGGAGGTAAGAGGTGCCTTAAGAACTGGTGTGAGTCCAGCATCACTATTATGGGAAAGATTTGTTACAACAAGGTGAGGAAAGGTGATCAGCTCCTCTCTTTTTAACCTCTTCTCAGTCAGCCGTTGCAAATATTCTATTTCTTTTTATGCACACAGCTAACACACTTCAATTAAAACATAATGAACTAAATTAAAATGAATATGCAAAATTGCAATGTTTCTTGAGTAAGAGTGAAAGTTTATTAACTATTTCATTGGAGAAAATAAGAAAACGCAGTATGAAATACACACAGTAAAACTTTTGCAATAAAGTTTCAAAAGAAAGGGCCACAAGAGGCTATCTCTACATACAGGAAGGTAAACACAGTTGCAGTATGAAGTTTTCAGAATCCTTAAATTAAGAGTGAAACTTGAGCCCCAAGAGTTTATCTGTTGCCCTGTTTCCTCAGGAGTGGCGAAGTTTACAGATAATCTTGATTTCTCAATGAATGGTGGTTTTGAAAAATTGCTTTTACACTGAATCTGGTTTTTGAGATTGAGAGAGACTGAGAGAAAGGGAGAGAAGGGCTTTCAATGTCTTTGCTGAAATCAGTCCATGTTGCCTTCTTTCTCCGTTGTTGCTCAAAGAGGCTGTTGGCATACAGCTCCTTTCCAGATTTTGATATCTACTCCATTGTTTCAATGTGTATCTTTCATCTCTCAATATGTGTAGCTATCATGCAAATGCGAATAGAGTAAAATGCAAATTTCCTGATACCTATCTGAGTTTCCGTACCTCATCATAAAAACATTAATTTGGAAGCAGCCAGTTTTGTATATTCCAAGTGGGATAGCTCAGTTTTTCAGGTGACCATAGCAGCCATTTTAGGCTAGTAGCATTTATTCAAAGAATGTTTAATCCATAAAAGTCTCAGGTATTAAAGTCAAATCCTGAAAATTGGGTGGCTTAGAGAAGGCCTTGAAGGTTTTGGTGTTGCCATGTATCTGCTGCCTTTGTTCTTTTAGATGGAATTGTTTGTAGGTTTGGAAGGTGCTGTATAAGGATCTTTGGTGAATATCTGGAATACATGTTGTAGATAGTACACACTGCTGCTACTGAGCGTCAGTGATGGAGGGAGTGGATGCTTGCAGCTGTGGTGCCAATCAAGCAGACTGCTTTATCCTTGATGGTGTCAAGCTTCTTCATTTGACTGGAGATATCCTTCTCCCCAAATGTGAAGTGTCACCTTGTTAAACAATGAAGAGGTATTCAATAATAATCTTCCCAGGGAACCAGCTGTCAAGATCACTGTCTTCTTTTCCGGCGGGCCACCATGAGGACAATGCCCAATAAACTTGTGCTCGAAGGTGTTCTTCCATGAGCTACACGTGGCATGCATTGCCCAACCAATTTGAGAATTCCAAAGCAACAGACCCTTCCTTCTCTGCACTGGCAACAAGTAGAACATCAGCATGCTTCCCTTAAATGCCCATCCATTTTTCTGTAATAGTTGATAACCTACATTGCGCATTAGAAAGCCCATCTAATAACTTGTAAAATAAATATGACCCTGTTTTGTGAATTTGGGTTCTGGGGTTCAGCAGCACTGTTTCTGTTAATAAGGAACAGTATATGTTTTGGACTATGCCTTTAATGTGTAATATCCAATGTACAACAGCGTAGACAGGGCTATAAGAATGATATGCTTTTGTGATGTGAACTGAATATCATGTCACTTATGCATAGTTTAAGCTATGCTTACCCAACCTTCAATAGATAGGCTGAGAGCTGTTCTGCAAGACAAAGTTCACCATGAATTATTGAGTCAGTTTATTTTGCGGACAGTGAAGTGAACCTCAGTAGTAATAAGTTCACATTCTTTGAGCATTTAAAAATATAGCAAACCAAATGGTATTGTTCAACAGGGGTAAAGGTGGTACAATGGTAATGTCACTAGAATGGTAATCTAGCAGTCTGTTGCTAATACACTGGGCATGCAAGTTCAAATCCCAGCATACTAGTTGGTGGAATTGAAATTTAATTAATAATTAAGCCAGATTCAGAAATGCTGATTACGATAACTGTTATTGATTGTTATGAAAGACCAATTGGTTCACAAATGCGCTGCAGGAAAGGAAATCTGCCATTCTTGCCTACATGTGACTCCAGGCCTACTGTAACATGTTTAACTCTGTTATGTTTGCCCTCTGAAAGGTGCAAAAACTTAAGAACAATCTATAAAGAAATAACGAGCAACATTAAAGGTTAAATGTTACGTCCACCTTGTTTACACTATACTCAGAGTGACTGCATTGTTTAGCTTTTAACATTGTTCCTTATTTTATTCTACCTTGTTCCTGAGTTTTTGTACCTAGGTACTTGTATCTAAAGTGGTTTCATGTGTTGTAACATTGAAAACACTTTGCTGTACTTCTGTACTTGAGTACACATGACAATAAAGTCTAAATCTATACCTGAAAAATTTAAAAATGGTTTAGTAAGCCACTCAGTTTGTGGGTAATTAGGGATGAGCAACAACTGCAGGCCTTGCCAATGATGTCCACATCTTGTGAAAGAACAAAAGAAATGGTCATGAAAATTTGATTTTGTTTCTGTTCTGCTGATGAGTGAGCTTTCTCTTGTCAGAGCAGACTTCCTATAAGACCTCTCATTTCTCATTGGCCCCACATACATTCCTCCTGCATTCACAACAAGAGGCAGGATTATTTCTCAAAATACCTCTACCGGAAATTCAACATTCAGCCTGTCAACAAAACCAGTTATAGTATTCTACCATTTACCTCACGTTGCTGGTTGGGCCTAGTCTAGGAGTGAGAGCAACATTTCAAAAATTGGTCGGTCAACTACGTCCGTTTAACTAACAGGCAAATCATAGCCAGGCACTTCTCATCTGGATTAGAATCCCTATTGCGAACACAGTTCGGACAAATCGTTACCCCATTTACCTCCACATTGAGGGAGTGCAGTGCTGGATGTGTGTGACTGAGTCAGGGGATGAGGTGTATCAAATGTATGACTTTAGAAATAGGGCATTCAGCCCTCGACATTTCTCTGCCATTCAATGATATCATGGGGGCTGATCCATTTGTGTTCTGACCGCCACACTAATCTACCCCCAGTAAGCTCTGATTCCCTTGCCTGACAGGAATTCTTTTGTCGTCCATCGTAAAAATATTCAATGACCCCCACCTCGACCACCTTCTGAGGCAGAGAGTTACTCAAAGCTCTGAGATAAAAGGATGACTTTAATTTTAAAAGTGTCCCCTAGTCCTGGATTCAGCCGCAAGAGGAAACCTCCTTGCCACATGCATCCTGTCAGAACTATTCAAGATTTCATACCAAGTTACCCTTCGGTCCCTTGACCCCGAGAGAAAACAAGTGCAGCCTGAACAATCCTTCCTCATAAGGCAACTTGCTATTTCCAGACATCATTCTAGTGAACTGCCTCCAATGCATCCTTCCACATGTAAAGAAACCCAAGCCTCATGGAGTATTTGAGTTGTGGTCTCACCAACTCCCTGCATAGCAGAAACATAACGCCCCTATGTGTCTTCCCAAAATGGAGGTTAATAATGCCAATAGCTTTCTGAATATCTTGGTATACCCATGTAGGAATATCAAATGACTCATATTCTAGAACAATTTGGGCACTTGGATTTGGAATTCCTCAGTCATACTATACTTAAGTATTTGTTTATTCTTCCTGGAAAAATCAACAACTTTTCCAAATTACACTGCATTTGCCAGTTTTGTTTTGCCCAATCACCTAACTTATCTATATTAGTCTGCTTAATAAAGTGTGGAGCTGGAAGAACACAGCAGGCCAAGTAGCATCTTAGGAGCACAATAGCTGATGTTTTGGGCCTAGACCCTTCAAAGAAAAGCGGGTGGGGGAGAGGGTTCAAATAAACAGGGAGGGGTGAGGCAGACCGAAGAAGGATAGAGGAGGAGATAGGTGGAGAGGAGAGTATAGGTGGGGAGATAGGGAGGGGATAGGTCAGTCCGAGGAGGATGGCCAGGTCAAGGGGGCGGATTGAGGTTAGTAGGAAGGAAATGGGGGTGCAGCTTGAGGTGGGAGGAGGGGATAGGTGAGAGGAAGAACAGGTTAGGGAGGCGGGGATGAGCTGGGCTGGTTTTGGGATGCAGTGGGGGGAGGGGAGATTTTGAACCTTGTGAAATCCACATTGATACCATTAGGCTGCAGGGTTCCCAAGTGGAATATGAGTTGCTGTTCCTGCAACCTACGGGTGGCATCATTGAGGCAGTGCAGGAGGCCCATGATGGACATGTCATCTAAAGAATGGGAGGAGGAGTGGAAATGGTTCACGACTGGGAAGTGCAGTTGTTTATTACGAACCGAGCATATGTGTTCTGCAAAGCGGTCCCCAAGCCTCCGCTTGGTCCCCCCGATGTAGAGGAGGCCACACCGAGTACAGTGGATACAGTATACCACATTGGCGGATGTGCAGGTGAATATCTGCTTGATATGGAAAGTCTTCTTGGGGTCTGGAATGGGGGTGAGGGAGGAGGTGTGGGGGCAAGTGTAGCATTTCCTGCGGTTGCAGGGGAAGGTGCCGGGTATGGTGGGGTTGGAGGGGAGTGTGGAGCGGACAAGGGAGTCATGGAGGGAGTGGTCCCTCCGGAAGGCAGACAAGGGTGGGGAGGGAAAAATATCTTTGGTGATGGGGTTGGATTGTAGATGCATTGGAGACGGGAGAAGGGGACTGACCTAACCCCTCCCTACCTCCCCACCTGCAGTAACCTCTATTGCTCCATCCCCACCTTTAACTTGTCTGACTCCTCTCCACCTATCTTCTCCTCTATCCAGCTTTGATCCGCCTCCCCTTCTTTCCCTATTTATTTCAGAATCCCTTTCCCCTCCCCCTTTTCTGATGAAGGTCCTAGGCCCGAAACATCAGCTTTTGTGCTCCAAAGATGCTGCTTAGCCTGCTGTGTTCATCCGGCTCCACACTTTGTTATCTCAAATTCTCCAGCATCTGCAGTTCTCATTACTCCTACATTAGTCTGCATCCCTGTTTTGTCATCATGCTGCATACTTTCCCATCTCCCTTTACATCAAGTGTAAATTTAGCCACCATGTCTTTGAACCCCTCACCTAAGTTGTGAATACAAATTGTAAAGAATTGATGGCCCAACACAGCACCCTGCAACGTCCCACTTGTTTCATTCTAACAATCAAAAGAAGACCCATTTAGGCAGTCTCTCTGTTGCCCACCAGCTGGCCAATCTTCTATCCATGCCAACATATTGATCTCCATCCTATGAGCTTCTACTTTGTACAGCTATCTTTACGTGAAACCTTGGCAAATTCCTTCTAGAAATTCAAATGCAGTCCATTAGTAGATTTCCCTTTATCAAAACTGTACAGAGCTCCTTTAAGGAATGTCAATAAATTGGTTTTATTTCCCCTCCAGGTGCCATGCTTACCATAACTGATTCACTTGGGTTCTAACCTCCTCAAAGGTTACTTGTAAGACCTTTCCCATGACAAATGTCTAATTATTTGCTCTTTAGTTTCACATTTGCTGCTTCCATCACATTTTGAAGAAAGGTGTTATATTTGCTATTTTCCAGTCCAATGAAGCTTTTTCAGAGTCTAATGAACTTTGGGAAATTAATTCCAATGCATGTACTATCTCACTCACCACCTTTTTTAGGACGCTAGAATAAAATACATCTGGGTCTGGAGACCTATTGACCTGCAGTTCCAATGGTTTGAACACTTTCACTTTCTTATTGATTGTAATTTCACCAAGATTCTCTCATACTTCCACCTTCTTTTTTTTTGCAGTTATTATTGTGAAGTTTTTGCATCCTCTATAGTGAAGGTAGAAGCAAAATATTCATTCCATTTACTATTTCTTAATGATTCACAATTAGCTCCCAATTCTCACTCTCCAGAAGCCCAATATTCACTTATTCTTATCTTTTTAGACAGCTCAAGAAACTCACCATTCCTTTCCATATTTCTAGCCAGTTTTTTCTCATACTCTAATTAATTATCCTATTAAGCGGTTTCGTCATTCTCTGCAGTTCTTTGTATTCTGACCAGTCATCTGACCTTCCACTTACTTTTGTGGAATTATTTGCTTTTTCTGTAGTTTAACACTCCCTTAACTTCTTGACATAACTATAGATATTTGTCCTCATTTAGGCTTAAAGTACTCAGTCTTAGACACACTTTCTTCATTTTAAAATGGACGTAAAATTCAATTGCATGATCACTGCTACCTAGAGACATCCTTACATTTGAGAGAAATGATGGTCTAGTGGTGTTATCATTAGATTATTAAACCAGCAACTTAGGTAATGTGCTGGAGAGCTGAGGTTTTACCCCACCATGACAGATAGTGGAATTTGGATACATTGAAAATCTAGATTTAAGAGTCTTATGATTACCATGTAACAAATGTTGGGGGGAAAGCCTATCTGGTTCACTTTCATCCAGTAATTGCTTTCTTTGTATGGAAAGTGCTCACACATTGCTTTTAGGTAGGATTTCTAATGTTTTGTCCTGGTAACGTAGAAACAGTGGTATAGCCAGTTCTCTTAGTGGGCTGAATGGCTGGTTTGTGATGCAGAGTTACGGCATTGCTTCAGGTTCAATTCTTGGTGAGGTCTCTGAGATCTGGGTGGGATACTTCAAGGGCAGTGTGGACTTGTTGGGCCGAAGGGCCTGTTTCCACACTGAAGGGAATCTAATCTAATCTAATCTCAATGAAGACTGTGTATTACAACCTCACACCTTGCTTGAGATGTATAAGATCCTTAGAGTAAATTCACAACTTTCTCTCTTATGGTGATAAAGGGCATAGATTTAAGGTAAGGAGCAGGAGGATTACAAGAAATGTGAGGGAAGAGACTTTTACCCAGAGACTGTTGGGAATCTGTAACTCAATGCGTGTAAGGGTGAATGAGGTAGAACCCTCATAACATTGAAGATAGATTTAGATGTGCACTTGCAATGCAAAGGGATAGGATACTATGGGCTAAAATGGGATGAGAATGGTTGTTTTTGATTGATGCAGACTCAACGGGCTGAAAGGCCTTTTTCTGTACTATAGATCACTGATTTTGTGACTCAATTGCCTGATGCCTCATATGTCACCATTGTGGGGCAGAACATAAACTTCAAGTGCAGTCCCTAACACAAGGCATCGTCAACAAGGGAGATAATGGAGTAATCGAATTGGCCTCAGTAGCCTGGACTGAGGTGAAACAAGATATGAATCACTCACTAGTTACTGACTCATTCTGGGAAGCATATGAAGGTTTAATTGTGAGGAAGGACAGTTAGGTTGTGATTCTCCCTGTAATTGTCTATGCCAATGCTCAGAGTTCAGGGTTTACTCCCTTGTGTCTTTGGAACTTTTCCCTCACTGATGAGTGGAACTATTTCTGTTTTTAGGTTCCTCAGATTCTGAACAGGATAAGTGGCCCTTTTCAGCTGTGTTACTGGACCATTACATTGGGAAGGTAGAACATTCACCCATTGCATTTCACACCTGATTGCTTACATCCAGCTCTGTAATGTTGCCCATTAACTGCTCCTTCATCAGCCTCTTGGCTGCAGCAATCCTCAACCTTACTTCTGTTATTTCTTGGATCACTTGTTCTAATGCTCTCCTTCCAAGTTCCTCCACCCTCCAGAAACTTGAGATCCTCCAAAATTCAGCACTCATATCTTAACATATCTTCATTAACATAAAGACTCATTCTACCATCCTTGCTGACCAAATTGGCTCATGGCCGAACAATGTCTTGGGTTTGAGCTATAGGGAGAAGCTAAATAGGCTGGGGTATTTTTCCTCGAGTGTCAATTATATTAAAACATGCAGTTATGATGTGCTCCCATTATTGGTACAATAACAATTTAGACATCTTCTGAATTGTATGTGATGAAGTCTTTGCACCACTATTGTAATAACCGCTTTTGTTTGATTCACTGTCACATTGTCTGATACAAGCTTTGTGCTTTACTACATTAATGATGCTATATAAATTCAACTACTCACTCCATTGGAATCAGCAGACATCTTGCAGTTTCTATTACAAGGTAGAGAATGCAAATGATTTCTTGGTGGCTTCATACATGTCTGATACTAAAACTGCAGCAGATGGGTTTTTATACTGATTCTGAATTGAAGTTGTCTGTAATGATGGTCCCAGAGGTGGTCAGACATGCCTTCTTGTATTAGAGATTGCACTTAAATCTTGAGGCTTAGAGGTACAACATGAAAATGCTAAGTTGGATGAAGGGCTGATTCAGGTTGCTGTGTAAGCATTGTTTCCATTAGGAGAAAGCGCAGAGAAAGCAAGGGATTTTTATAGCCTCGTAACTTCTCAGCCCATTTAAGCCCTGAATTAGTAGCACCTGCCCTGTTTTGTTTATTCACACAAAAATACCTGTTTTCAGATAAGGATGCACAAGTTGCGAAAACAAATCACATTAGACAGATATATAAAACCTCATAACTAAATTGAAACTGCTATCAATTATGGAGAGGAATAGCATGTTTCCTATCATAAATCCAGCCGATAAAAGTGTATCAAAGATTCTCATTCCTAATGGATGCAGCAATTTTGAACATTTCCCAATGTGTAACATAAGCTACATTATTCTTCTGACATGAAGACAGCTGTTTCTTTTTAGCATTGATGTCAGTAACATGATTACAGCGTTACCTTATATGTATGCACATAACTTTGAGTGAATGTTCAATGGAAACTTAACAATGACGTATTGAATATAAACTGTAAATTTTTTAAACCTTTACTGTGATTTAAAGCTCCTAAGAAAGCCTCAGCTAGGATCAGACTTTGTGATTTGCTTACTTCGGCACCTCACCTACGATTCAGAAGAAGTCTAAATTGTTAGTGCAACATTAATGGGAGCACATCACAACTGCATTTTTTAATACAATTGCCAACATATAACCATATGATGGATTACTAACCTTTTTTTAGTAAGTTGTAAACCAGATCAATTTTCAGGTGCACATGTGTCAAAACATAAGAACATAATGGCATAAGAACTCGGAGCAGGAATAGGCCATCTGGCCCCTTCAGCCTGCCCCACCATTTAATAAGATCATGGCTGATCTTTTTGAGACTCAGCTCCACGTACCTGCCCGCTCACCATAACCCTTAATTCCTTTACTGTTTAAAAGTTTATCTAGCCTTGCCTTAAAAACATTCAGTGAGGTAGCTTCAACCACTTCACTGGTAGGGCATTCCACAGATTCACAACCCTTTGGGTGAAGAAGTTCTGCCTGACTTCAGTCCTATATCTGCTTCCCTTTATTTTGAGGTGGTACTCTGTAGTGCTAGTTTCACCTGTGAGTGGAAACAACCTCCTTGCCTCCACCTTATTTATTCCCTTCATAATCTTATATGTTTCTATAAGATCTCTCCTCATTCTTCTGAACTCCAATGAATATAATCCCAGTCTACACAGTCTCTCCTCATAGTCCAACCCTCTCAACTCTGTAGTCAACCGAGTGAATCTCCTCTGCACCCCCTCCAGTGCTAGTATATCTCTTCTCAAGTAAGGAGACCAAAACTGCACACAGTACTCCAGGTGGTAGAAAGGCGCTGTTAGAAAAGAAAGGAGAAACTCCATCTGATGCTTTCCAACTGGCAGGTGGCTGGATATTTCCTGCCTGCTTCAACTATCTAAAGAATAGAAAATCTGAGCCAATTGTTCTTTGCTGTTGCAATATGTACAGTGCGTTCTTCAAAATGCTATTACCTGTTTTGTTAAAGTATACATTACAATTGAACTACAAACATGATAGTTTTGACCTCCTCTATCTTGTCTAGGCTTTGTAGTATAACTCCTGCTATTCATCTTTATTCTTTTCCCATCACCATGCTTTCCCTGTCCTGAAAATTGTGATTTCTGCTTGGAGCTGCTCCAGTGATACCAGATTTTGCCCTTAACCAATGAGAAGAAACTGGATAGTAGATGATAAACAGTGGGAAGCCCATCTACTGCCTACCTCCCTCATCCCTCATGCCTAAGTTGCAGGGATTTAGATCAATTGTATTTGCTTGTATTGTCTGCTTTGAGACCAGATAATTCAGCACATTGGGATGACACCAATTGGAAACTATTGATTACAGATTTAGGAGGGTTGGTTTATGAAGAGAAGTCGAATAGACTGGGATTATATTCGTTGGAATTTAGAAGAATGAGGGGTGATCTTACAGAAACATATAATATTATGAAGGGAATAGATAAGATAGAGGCAGGGAGGTTGTTTCCATCAGCAGGTGAAAGCAAAACAGGAAGGTGCATCCATGAAATTAGGGGGACCAGATTTAGGACTCAATTGAGGAGGAACTTCTTCACCCAAAGGGTTGTGAATCCTGGAATTCCCTGCCCAGTGAAGCAGTTGAGGCAACTTCATTGAATGCTTTTAAAGGCATGATAGATAAATTTTTGAATAGGAGAGGAAATAAGGGTTAAGTGAGAGGGTGAGTAAGTGGAACTGAGGTCGTGAAAAGTTCATATGTGATCTTATTGAATGGCGGAACAGGCTCAAGGGGACAGATGGCTCCTGGTTCTTATATTCTTATGTCCTTATTGCCTCTCTTACATTACACGAGTTGGTTCTTGGGGCACTTCTTTAAGTCCACTATGCCCTCTAACAAATAATATTTTCCTGATGTGCAATAGTTTAAATGTTAACATTATGCAATATAAAACTTCAAAACATGCAGCACATCGCATATGCTGTTTTTTTCAGTAGAATTGTGAAGACTATCTTGTATGCAATTTATCACAAACCTTTGGGGGCTTTCAATATTGACAAAATGTAATAACTGGTGGTTATTCATTTACGGTAACTTAGCAACCAGTTTCTCACAATGGTGCGTTTTCCTACTTGTAAACGCAATTAGGAATTGCTTCTTTCAAATCTGCCACAGTATCTATCCCGGGGCACCACTCCCAATTACATTTACAAGTGAAGATTGGCAAAATTGCCACTGTATACTTGAAAAGTGTTTTCCAATTATTTCAAATAGCTAACTGGTTAATATGCCAACAGGTTAACAGCAGTTGTTAAATGGGCAATGACTTCACAGAGAAGGGGTGAGGCTGAAGCATTGTGTAAATCACCAACTAAAATCATGGCAAGTCCAAGCTCCGTGATATATCTATTGAGGGTTTACCAAATATTTCATTCCAAAGATTTTTTTTAACACTTGTATGCTTCGCTCACTAAAGCAAACTCACTCACACCAGAAGTTGCTGGAATTGCTCAGCAAGTCTGGCAGCATTTGTGAAGAAAAAGATCACAGTTAACACTTTGGGTCCATTGAACCTTCCTCAGAATTGGGCAATGAGTTCACAGATGCTACCAGACCTGCTGAGCTTTTCCATCAACTTTGTTTTTCAACAAAAATTTTGTCTTCACTCCAGTAAGTCTCACCTTTGTCTGTCACCCTACATATGTATTTAATCCACAATCTCGAAAGCAACCAGGTTTTCAAATGGTAAGTATACAAGTTGTTATCAGCTCTTCATTGAATGTCAGCTGGTTCCTGGGTCATGTTCCTTCTCTTGCTTTCAGGAATAATGTTCAGTTTGGGTTATCACCTTAGATGAAAATGCACTGCTTCTCCAGGCTTATGCAGATCACTCCAAGTCTTGTCTTGCTGACATACAATGCAATGTGGCTTCATTGTAAAGGTCTTAATAATTACGTATTGGCATGTAACCAGTTGTTCGATTCATGTGAAACTGCATCTTCTTGTCCTGAGTCCCAACACCACTGCATATTGTCTGCATGAATTTGCATAGAGGTTCACATTTGGATGACAAATCAGGCAAGGACTTTGCGACAAAAGCAGAAATTGGTGAAAAAGTTCAGCAGGCCTGGCAGCATCTGTACAGAGAAAGCAGAATCAATATTTCAGGTCCAGTGAACCTTCTTCAGAATGTTTCTAGGAAGTCCAACAAAGGCGACATCTCTCCATTACAGCATCTATGCTACAGCTTCACTTTATCAGGGTTAGGGCAAAGCCCTTTCAGTGGCAGTAGATAATCTATGTACTTAGCCTTAGGCATCTTCATTTGAATCTTCTTGTTCAGTTTCAGGTTCAGAAAATAGAAATAGAGAAACTGGACCATCCGGCCCTTTGAATCTGATTTGCTGTTCAATAGGAACATGAGGTTCCAGGGTTTAGATGTTTCAGTAAGATCCAGGAAGATGGTAAAAGAGGGGGAAGTGTGGTATTGTTAGTCAAGGACAGTATTACGGTTTTAGAAAGGATGTTTGTTGAGGACTCGTCTACTGAAGCAGTATGGCTGATGTCAGAAACAGGAAAGGAGAGGTCACCCTGTTGGGAGTTTTCTATAGGCCTCCAAAAAGTTCCAGAGATGTAGAGCAAAGGGTAGCAAGGATGATTCAGGATAGGAGTAAAAGAATCAGGGTAGTTATTATGGGGGACTTTAACTTACAAATATTGACTGGAAATGCAATAGTTTGAGTACTTTAGAGGAGTCAGTTTCTGTCCAAATTGTGCAGGAGGGTCTTCTGACACAGTATGTAGATAGACCAACAAGAGACACATTGGATTTGGTACTGGGTAGTGAACCAGGCCAGGTGTTAGATTTGGAGGTAGGTGAGCACTTTGGTGACAGTGACCGCAATTCAGTTACATTTACTTTAGCAATGGAAAGGGATAGGTATATACCAAAGGGCAAGATTTATGGCTGGGAGAAAGGCAATTATGAGGTGATTAGGCAAGATTTAGGATGCACAGGATGGGGAAGGAAACTGCAGGAGCTAGGCACAATTGAAGTGTGGAGCTTGTTCAAGGAACAGCTACTGCATGTCCTTGATAAGTATGTACCTGTCAGGCAGGGAGGAAGTGGTCAAGCGAGGGAACCGTGGTTTACTAAAGAAGTTGAATCTCTTGTCAAGTGGAGAAGGAGCTTATGTAAAGATGAGATGTGAAGGCTCATTTAGGGTGCTGGAGAGTTACAAGTTAGCCAGGAAGGACCTAAAGAGAGAGCTAAGTAGAGCCAGGAGGGACATGAGAAGTCTTTGGTAGGTAGGATCAAGGAAAACCCTAAAGCTTTCTCTAGGTATGTCAAGAACAAAAGAATGATTAGAGGAAGATTAGGGCCAGTCAAGGACAGTAGTGGGAAGTTGTGCGTGGAGTCCGAAGAGGTAGGAGAGGCGCTAAATGAATATTTTTCGTCAGTATTCACGCAGGAAAAAGACAATGTTGCCAAGAAGAATACTGAGATACAGGCTATTAGACCAGACGGGACTGAGGTTCATAAGAAGGAGGTGTTAGCAATTCTGGAAAATGTGAAAATAGATAAATCCCCTGGACCGAATGGGATTTATCCTAGGATTCTCTGGGAAGCTAGGGAGCTTTAAATTTAGGGGTGTTACATACAGGACAGAAGTTAGAAGTAGATTGTCATTGTCGACAGGAATAGTGCCAGAAGACTGGAGGATAGCAAATGTTGTCCCCTCGTTCAAGAAGGCGAGTAGAGACAACCCTGGTAATTATAGACCAGTGAGCCTTACTTAGGTTGTGGGTTAAGGGTTGGAAAGGATTATAGGAGATAGGATTTATAATCATCTAGAAAGGAATAATTTGATTAGGGATAGTCAACACGGTTTTGTGAAGGGTAGATTACGCCTCACAAACCTTATTGAGTTCTTTGAGAAGGTGACTAACCAGTGGATGAGGGTAAAGCGGTTGACGTGGTGTATATGAATTTCAGTAAAGCTTGATAAGGTTCCCCACAGTAGGCTATTGCAGAAAATACGGAGACATGGGATTGAGGGTGATTTAGCAGTTTGGATCAGAGCTGTAAGAAGACAGAAGTTGGTGGTGGGAAATGTTCATCCTGGAGCTCAGTTATTAGTGGTGTACCGTAAGGATCTGTTTTGAGGCCACTGCTGTTTGTCATTTTTACAAATGACCCAGATGAGGGCGTAGAAAGATGGGTTAGTAAATTTGCGGATGACACTAAAGTTGGTGGAGTTGTAGAGAGTGCAGAAGAATGTTGCAGGTTACAGAGCTGGGTTGAGAGGTGGCAAATAGAGTTTAATGCGAAAAAGTATGAGACGATTCACGTTGGAAGGAGTAACAGGAATACAGAGTACTGGGCTACTGGTAAGATTCTTGGTAGGGTGGACGAGCAGAGGGATCTTGGTGTCCATTTGCATAGTTCCCTGAAAGTTGCCGCCCAGGTTGTTAGGGTTGTTACGAAGGAGTACAGTGTGTTAGGTTTTATTGGTAGAGGGATTGAGGCTCGGAGCCATGAGGCCATGTTGCAGCTGTACAAAACTCTGGTGCGGCTGCACGTGGAGTATTGCGTACAGTTCTGGTCACTGCATTATAAGAAGGATGTGGAAGCATTGGAAAGGATGCAGAGAAGATTTACTAGGATGTTGCCTCGTATGGAGGGCATGCCTTACGAGGAAAGGCTGAGGGACTTGAGGCTGTTTTCATTAGAGAGAAGAAGGTTGAGAGGTGACTTATAGAGACATACAAGATAATCAGAGGATTAGACAGGGTGGACAGTGAGAGTCTTTTTCCTTGGATGGTGATGGCTAGCATGAGGGGACATATCTTTAAATTGAGGGGTGTTAGATATAAGACAGAAGTTAGAGGTAGGTTCTTTACTCAGAGAGTAGTAAGAGCGTGGAATGCCCTGCCTGCAACAGTAGTAGACTGGCCAACTTTAAGGGCATTTAAATGGTCATTGGATAAACATATGGATGATAATGGAATAGTGTAGGTTAGATGGGCTTCAGATTGGTTTCACAGGTCGGCGCAACATCGAGGCCTGAAGCACCTGTACTGTAATGTTATATGTTCTTTGTTCTATGTTCTATGAGTGATCCTCTGCCTCATTGTCATACATCTGCTTTCTTCCCATACACCTAGACTCTTCTAGCAATCAAACTAGATTCTGTTTGCTGCCTGCAATGGCTTGTTCTATCATATTTCCACATTCATAGACTAGTAGATCAACTGTAATAGAAATATGTCATGTCCTGATGGGACTGGACAGGCTAGATGTGGGAAGAATGTTCCTGTTGTTGGGCAAAGTCCAGAAATGGGGTCACAGTTTAACAATAAAGGGTAACCATTCAGGACTGAGATGAAGAAGAATTTCTTCACTTGGAGAGTTGTGAACCTGTGGAATCCTCTCCCACAGAAAGATGTTGGGGCCAGTTCATTAGCTGTATTCAAGACGGAGCTTGATGTGGCCCTTATGGCTAAAGTGATCAAGGGGTATGGAGAGAAATTGGATTCTGAAATTGCATAATTAGCCATGATTGTATTGAATTGTGGTACAGGCTTGAAGGGCTGAATGGCTTACTCCTACGCCTATTTTCTATGCTTCTATGTAATAGTTTCAAACCAGGAAAAGTCACTTACTAGCCCACACTGCTGGCATCAATATTCAACTGGACCTGCTCAATGGCGTGTACTATTATCCGTATCTCCCAAACTGCAGCCACAAGGAAACTGATACCTTCATCCACCTTCATCAGTTATGACCCTCTGTGTTTGGGGTGATAGAGACATTTGTGTGGTAAGTTGTGGCAAAATTTCTTCAATGGTTGGTGTTGGGCAGTGAGATCTCTCCAAGGCTTAATTGAGATCCTTTGGATTTATGTATTCTTTCAGATCTCCAGCTATATTTCACTGCCATCATTTATAAAGATGACTGCAAAATTGGACGCTCACCTTACTTCTTCATTCTTTTGTCATTACATTCTATGTTTTGGTTTATTTTCTGTGTGTTAAGATGGCACTGGGAGGTAGCAACACTGTACAGGACTTTTCACTGTATTTTGTGACAATATACATGTGACAATAAATAAACCAAATGTTGCCAATCCAGCCTATTGGACATGTCACCATTCATTGATTACTCGTGTCTTTTCCAACCCTTTTAACTTGTCTTTCAGGTCAGAAATCAAGGCGGATAGAACTCACATTTGGCAGATCCTGAGCTAGTGCGTACTCTTACTTTTTTCAATATAATATTCACTAAGAAGACTTTATGTGCTTATTGTGTCACACTGGATCTTTCCCAGGGCTATATTGAAAAGATGCAAGGGAGTTCATCCCAGTGCCCTGTTTAAAATCTATCTCTCAAACAACATCCGTAAAGCAGATTAGAACATAGAACATAGAACATTACAGCACAGTACAGGCCCTTCGGCCCTCGATGTTGTGCTGACCTGTCATACCGATCTGAAGCCCATCTAACCTACACTGTTCCATGTACGCCAATATGCTTATCCAATGACGATTTAAATGTACCTAAAGTTGGCGAATCTACTACCGTTGAAGGCAAAGCGTTCTATTCCCTTACTACTCTCTGAGTAAAGAAACCACCTCTGACATCTCTCCTATATTTTTCACCCCTCAATTTAAAGCTATGCCCCCTCGTGCTTGCCGTCACCATCCTAGGAAAAAGGCTCTCCCTATCCACCCTATCTAACCCTCTGATTATTTTATATGTTTCAATTAAGTCACCTCTCAACCTTCTTCTCTCGAACGAAAACAGCCTCAAGTCCCTCAGCCTTTCCTCGTAAGACCTGCCCTCCATACCAGGCAACATCCTAGTAAATCTCCTCTACACCCTTTCCAATGCTTCCACATCCTTCCTATAATGCGGTGACCAGGACTGTACACAATACTCCAAGTGCGGCTGCACCAGAGTTTTGTACAGCTGCAGCATTGTCTCTTCTCCTCCATGCTCTTCATGTCAATGCCAAATTGGCTGCTACATTTCCTACAACCTCATCGCTGTGGGTCTGAAGTCACATGTAGGCCAGGCCAGGTAAGGAGATTTTCTTCGCTGCAGGCATAAGAAGAACATGAAGCCTTTGACACACACATAACAGATTACGAAGGACTGTTGTTTTGTTTAAACTTCTCATCCAAAAGCTGGCATCTCTGCTTCTCCGCACTGATGGTCCTTGAGCCCACAAGTTGCTGCTGACTCGAATGGAAATGTTGCATTGTAGCTGATTTGACTTATAAGATGTCAGTCCCCAAGTACTTGAATTGAATCGAATTGAATTAGCTTGATTGCCACATGTACTCACGTGAGTACAATGAAAAGTTTACAAATCACCACATTACAACGCCATTTTAGGTACAGATGTACCTAGCTACAGATTCTTAAGAACAAATTCTTTGGAAATAAAATTAGAAAAGTAATGAAAAGTCCAGCATTACAGATCAGAGGAATAAATTTAAAAATAAAGAAATAAAATGTTAAGAATAACTTATTGTAGTTCATGGACCACAATGTTTCTTTCAGGATCCAAGTTCCTGCTGCCTTACTACACTGCTGTGTTGTATCCCAGCAGAGAGAAAAGTGAATAATTAAGCCCTGTCTAACCATATATTTCAGCTTCACAACCCACACAGCAAATACTTTCAAATCAAATTAGAAATTTAGACAAGAGTAACTGTGCGGATTCCATTGCTAAATAATTAAACACTTGATAAATAATGCAGCCATAAAACAGAAATGCTATCCTTGGAAAAACTAGAGGCTGAATTTAGACAAATGTCCCATTATACACCCTACTATCCCTCATCATGATATCCTGGCATGTAAAGTTTAGATGGCTGGTTTGCATTTTCTAAGCAGCAATGTCATTCTTTGATTTAGATATTAGTTTAGATCAGTTAGAAACATAATTGTCAAAAGTCTGCTGGAAACAAAACAAGAACAATTCATGAAAAGTTTTCAAGTCATTTCAAAGTAATCTGCAGGTTAAACTGACTGGATAAAGAAAGGAGGATACCAGGTTAGTTTAGCAAAAGTCTACGGCGTGGTTTATGTGCAAAGTTTAATTCAACATAGGCTTTTGCATTATTTCTGTTTCTGGAGTAAAAAGTTAACTATTTCTTTTTATTCTAAGCCAAGTGCAGAAGGAACTATATTGTGGTGATAACAAACGTCAGCTTTTGTGCTCCCAAGGTGCTGCTTGGCCTGCTGTGTGCATCCAGCTCCACACTTTGTTATCTCAAATTCTCCAGCATCTGCAGTTCCCATTATCTCTGCTGGAAAAGCTCAGCAGGTCTGGCAGCATCTGTGGAGGAGAAAACAGAGTTATCATTTCAGGTTCGGCGACCATTCCTCAGAAGTTCTTAGGTAGGGTGCTGGACCCGAAACATTAACTCTGTTTTCTCCTCCACAGTTGCTGCCAGACCTGCTGAGTTTTTCCAGCAATTTTGTTTTTGTTCCTGATTTACAGCATTCACAGTTCTTTTAGTTTTTATATTGTGGTGATACCAGATTGCATGAACAATCTGTAAGGTTCCAGAAAAAGACCTCCGTTACCCTCCCTTGTATATTGTGATGCTTAATAAGGCCTGTTAAAGTTCACTCACAGATCTCATTAAAGTTATAGGATGAGGTTAGTTGGAGCAAAGAGCTTGTATGATTAAACCTACAAGAGTACATCAACTAGAATTGGCAATCTGATCCAAATGGCCTTGTACTTAATGTGAATGTCAAAGTGCTGCCATTCTGCTTCGAGACTGACAGCCATTCCTCTATTATGAGACCACCAGAATACTTTGAATGAGACATAAACAGAAAGTCCTCTTTTAATAAAGTTATGTTATGGTAGCATAGAGAATGTGTTACTTAAATAGTAATGCAGAAGCCTGGTCTGATGTGAGTTCAAACCCCATCACAGCAGCTGGGGAGTTTAACTTTCGTTAATTAAATAAATCTTTAATTAGAAAGGAAACTCATCTCATGAATTGGTGACCGTGAAACTATTATACTGTGATTAAAACCCAACTGGTTCAATAATGGCCTTCAGGGACAGTAATTTGTCGTCACTACTCATCTGATCTATTTGCAGCCTCAGACCCACAGAAATGTGGTTGACCTTTGAATATAACTAGCAAGCCACTCAGTTAGACCACCACCTTCTCAACAGCAATACATGCTGACATTACCATGACATCCACTCTCTGTGAAAATACAAAAGCAAAAAATATGACTGTAAGGATTTATTTGTATAGATGCTACTTATTCACTGGCCTTTTCATAAAGTGTATGTAACACATAAACTCACAGCATAATTTGCTAAGTTTTAAATGAGAGAAATGCATTGCAATGTCTTAGTCCATTTTTCATTGTTCATTATTCATTTGTAAGTAGCAGTCAATTGTGGAGTAATTTTATCATGTGGTTTAAATTTTGGAAACTGCGTGGAAAATTGAAAGGGTAATCTGGGATTACAGTTCAGGAATTTTCACTAAATTCACCAGTTTATTACAACCTTAAGTGCCTAATGATGTTTGGATATTTGCTTCAGAGAATTATTTATTTTTCAATGTATTTTCTCATTTTCCTTCCTTGTATGAAACACAATTGACAATTTACCAAGTTAATATTAAAGATGAGGCCGTGTTAAGAATTTCTTCTTTAATCAGTTAAACAATTCCTCATGGTTCAGATTTGAATGTGTTGTGCAAATACAAGTTTATTATTGAGTCAGAAAGTTATGATAGTCATTACAGTTTCACAGTTCACACATATATCTGCTTTTTTTTCTGCCCAGCAGAGCCCTCACTGTTTGACTGAAATCCTATTTCTTCTCAATCACTAAAGTCCAAGACAATCTTCCATGATATTGTCATGATGCATCCTTCAAACGAAACTCAAGACACAAAACTGATTGGAATTTTTGTCAACTAATGCAGACAAGTGGGGCTGAATGGCCTCATTCTGTGTTGTAAATGTGCTTGGATCACAGTATTTGGGTAAGTGTCATTTTTGTCATGGTTCATGGAGGGTTTCTCTCCACCGCCTTGTCGAGTTTTCTCACTCTATCATCTCATCTACCCTATCTACCACATCCCTATTTTCATCTAATGCCAGCTGAATTTCACCAATTGCCCCACCCATAAGAACTTCCTATGACCAGGATAGCCTTGAATAAAATGTCATCCCTGGCATTGATGTCATTTTTAAAAGGCTATTTTGCCCCCAGACAAGCATTGGCAGCTCAGAGTCCCATAGCACTGTTCGTGACATTTGTCCAAGATATGGTGGAGAAAGGAAATTGTTGCCCTACTGTATAGACAGGGACGTGAATGTTCTGGTGGACAGGTTGGTGCAGAGAAGGCCTTTATCCCAGGACTGGCAGAGACATGGGTTTGGTTGATGACGTCTTGCCAAACAGCATGATGCACAATCAGGACTTCCTCCACTCCCAGGTTCAGCAAAGGTGACCATGCCAGCATAGTCTGAGGTTGTACATCAGTCTCAGCCTCTGGAATCTTCTCCATGCTGCACTGGCCTAAGTCCCACCAGTTTGACCTTAGTACCTCATTTTCACTCTCTCCTGCGTGCGCACCTCCCACCAAGGCTCACGCTCTCACTATTGTCTGCAACACCTTCCCTTGCTCACTGTCACACACCACAGCCTTCAACACCACTAACCACTGATACCTTCTGCACTGGCCACTCTTTCATCCAGACCCTATCCCACCAGCACCAAAAGTATTCAGGCGTGTATCAGGCATGTCACCCACTATCACCTAATACAGAGGGTGGATCGTGCGTGGGATGAATGGGTTGGTGGAGCTGGATTATGTTTTTCCTGTAAACTTTTATAGACCAAACATGGAGAAATTGATTTGGACTGCCAAAATATAGCCTTTTCTAAGGTTAAGTCATCATTGTCCATGAGGAGGCATTCCCTAATCAGTGGAATAGGTTTTTTTTTCAATAAATTGACTACAAATTAGTTCATTTGTGGATTTTCTTGACGTCTCTGGTCAGATGTACAGGTAGTGTCAGGGTTCTGTTTTGGAGTCCGTTGCAAATCAATTTGTACACCAGTCAGAACACAATGCAGGAAAATATGAAGCCGCCAATTCTAAGTACAAGTAATTATCATATATTGGGTCTTACACCCTTGTAAGAGATCAATTTTGTAAATATGGGCATTCATTAAGTTGAGCATTCTTAAACTGGGAACTCCTTGTATAACATTTGACGAGCACAACTTTCTTTACTCCCAAAGTATTCTTTGAGAACATTTACCACTATAATAAATGTGAATGCTTCTCCTGCGAACAGCTCAAATGCTCACAGCCTTCTGCATCGAGGCAATAAAGAATATGGCCTTCTCTTGTTACCTGTGGACTGCCCTTACAAGCTATTATGTCTCTGAGCCTGAATTGTGTTGATCTGATGGTAGGGATGAATAATTGGTGAAGAACGAACAGGTGCTAAAGGCAAAATTTAGGCCATTCTCCATCTTGTTGCCACTTTATGTATTTTGTAACTTGGTGATATGCAGAGATGATACACACCAGGTTTGATCCACCAACAAGACTTTATTACAGAATATATTTTTCAATGATTTGAAGCTACGAGCTTACTTTCAGTTTATTATTCCCTCTGCAATAGGCTTAACTAACAGCATATAGAAGAGGAAAGGAAAATACACAATCACCAAACAATTCAGTACAACAGTCAGTGCCTGGGCAGAAGTTGACTCTGTGACAGTGCATGATTTTTCTACATTAGCTGAGAAAGGGAAGGAAGAAGAGAACGAGTCTTGGGGTCCCTGGGCTGTTGGTGCAGAAATGAGAATGCAAAGAAGTTGAACAATGGCAGATAATTCATTGCTGCCACAATTATTGAGAATTTCAATCCTGTACAGGTTTCAAGATCAGGACAATTCCATTTTTGTAAAAGAGGCAGAAATTTGGCTGTGTAGACTCCTTAATTCCCAACAATGAATATAGTTGAACGATCTGCTTATTTACAGTTTTACACCATCCCACATGTAAACATGGGCATGGTTGTCATAAGTTATCTCAGGTCTCACTAAGACAACGCTCTTGCACAATGTTTTCATCTTGTACTGTAAGTGGATTTGTTAAACCTTTATTGTGAAATTTCTCTCCACTCTTTCTATGTTGAGTCCATTTAGGGTCATGTGCTTGATTAAGTGCAGTGAAACATTCTATCAATCAGATTTAGTCAAATGCCTTTAGGTTTTTCACACTTTTACCAAAAATGTCAACTGATTACAATGAGGGCAAAATGACATCTGAGTCTTTGGAGAAAAAAGTGGAGAGTGTATCTCCTCAGTCTATGGGATGTTAGGATTGATTATTAACTTGTCTTATGACCACAATTACAGCCTTAATGTTGTGTTTTTCCACATAATTAAGATATTTTCTTTGAGATTAGGGATGCAAGCTTTGACCTCTAATGAAGCAACTCCAACAACACTCAATAACTTGATGTCATTCAGAACAAAGCCCCCTTGATTGGCTCCAAATCCACAAACATCCACTTCCTCCATTGCTGATGATCTGTAGCAGCAGAGTGTACTATCAACAAGATGGCATGCAGGTACCAGTGTTGGATTGGAGTGGACAAAGTCAGAAGTCCATGACACTAGGTTACAGTCCAACAGGTTTACTTGAAATCACAAGCTTTCAGAGTGTAGCCCCTTTGTTCGGTGAAGACTTCACCTGCTGAAGGAGCAGTGCTTCGAAAACTTGTGATTTCAAATAAATCTGTTGGGCTATAACCTGGTATCGTGTGACTTCTGACTTGATTTATAAGATGCACTATAGAAATTCAGCAAGGCTCCTCAGAGAGCACCTTCCAAGCCATAAGACCATAAGACATAGGAGTGGAAGTAAGGCCATCAGCCCGTTGAGGCCACTCCTATTACCACTTCCATCTAAAAGAACAAGGGCAGCAGATACATAGGAACCCCACCACGTGCAAGTTCCCTTCCCTTCTGACTTGGGAATATTTCACTATTGTCTCACTGTCATGGGTTCAAATTGGTGGAATTCCATTTCTAAAAATATTGTGGGTTTCTGACAACAAATGGACTGCAGCAGTTCAAGAAGGCAGCTCACCACCACCTTCTCAAGGGCAGCTGAGGCAGGCAATAAATTTGGGCCTGCCAGTGAAGACCACATTCCCTGAATGAATGAAAAAAAAACTTTTCTCATGCATCCCCTGTATAATAATGCTACCCAGTCCTATTGATTGAATTCATCCTTTAATCTCAACAAAATCTACTGTTCAAAAATGCAATGCTCTGTTGTACTCACTCACTTTCCTTTCATAGGGCTAACCTCAAATTTCAATTTACTATGGTCGCTGTTGCCAAGGTGCACTCTTACTGACTTGTATTGTCATCCGAATGGGATTTGTTCAGTTTCTGTGGCGTAATTTAGTTGAGTTGGCTTATGCTAAATGCAATTTTTCCCCCCAAGGCTCTTAAAAACTGTTGACGTATTTTGGTGATTTGATGTGTTGCAAATCACTGGTTGGCCCTATTTGAAACACCTTGAACACCATGGAACCTATGAATAAAATTGCACAGTATTCAATAAAGGAAACCAAGATATTTTTGGATAATATTTAGCCAACTGTACAAGGAGCAGATAAGACATGAGTAGATTCTGACACATTCTCTAAGACTTAAAATATTTCTGTCATTGTTGATTAAGACTAAGACTATTTTACAATGCCATAATTGTTTGTCTTTTGCTCTGCTTAAGGCTCCCTTTAGAAACAGTTTCTCCTGTATGATTGATAGAGGAAAGTGATACTATTGCTGAACCCATCAGAATAAATGAGACAATGTAGAATATCCTACCAAGGTGTGGAAATTAGATACTATTCATTCTGCTCAAACAAGCCTCCTCTGGGAATAATTCAATTGTGAGCATGGAATGTGTAGGGGAGATATGAGGGGGAATTGGCAATGAGTGGGAATTGAGAGGCATGAGGTGTAAGGGCTAGAGGAACATTTTGAGGGAGATGGATCTGCTGATCCTTCAAATTTCTTTACTTCAGATTGCTGCCTTGTTAATAAAAATCGAGCCTCCAACGATAGTTGAGTACAGATAAAAACCAAGGCAGAGGCTGCTTGTCTGCCAACCAAGTGACTTGTAATAACTGAGAATATCTTGATAGTCACAAGGTTTAGTTTAATTCAGCTTTGTCAGTTCCAAGGTCCAGTACGGCTCTGTTTTGTGAGGGTAAAGAACTTGTCTATTTTCGAATGCTAATTGACTGTGAGTTAGACAAAAGAAGTGACTCCTATGAAGGATGAATATCACCATTCAAAGTCAAGGAGAGTGTCAAGATTAGAAAAAGCACAGCCTCATGGGGTATATCTAAGGAGATCTCCCACACTTCCAACAATAACAGGCTCAACACCAGCTGTTGGAAATGGTTACAAATATCTGGGTTGAATGTTGCCTTTTTTTTAACTTCCCTCTTCGGATTCCACTGAATGCCTCCGGAGAGAGAGAGCAACATTAAAAAATTACACTTAAAAAGCACCTTTTACATCCTTATCAGATTTTAAATTGCTTCACAGCCAATGTATCGCATTTGAAATACAATTTCTGATGTGTGTGTGCGTGTAAGATACACAGCAGTTTGTGTCTCGAAACATGAAATGAATAAGCAAGTGATCTGTTTTGGATGTGTTAATTGAGGGAGGAATATTGGCCAGGAAACCAGGAGAACTGGGTGTTCTTCTTTAAATTGAACCTCACCCAAGTGAACTTATACTGGAGAGTCGATGTATTGAAGTTTCAGATTATTTGGTTTGCTGTGCACTGAATGCAGAATGGGATGCAAGGATGCAGCTGAGTATTGTGGATTTTGAAGTCTTATGTATTTTTGGTCATATGCATGTCAATTGTGTAGAATTCTTATTGCTATACTTAAGATATCAGTTGTTGGTCAATAGTAGCATGGACTCTGGATGCCTTATGGGTTCAAGTCGTTCACCAAGACCACGTTCCAGTGCAGTACTGAAGGGTCATAGTATCATTATAGGCAGGCTATATTTTGGATGAGTCCACAACGCCAGAGAAGGTCATAAAACTTTTTGAATAAGAGCAGGAGAAATCTCCTTGGTGAATTGGAAATAGTTATCCCATAGATTGATGTCATTGCAATAGGCTACCTGCTCATTACTACGTAGCTAGCTGTGTGACCACTCTGTCCATAAATTTGCTGCTACATTTCCTGTGTTGGAACAGTGAGTACATCTTATTGCTTGTGAAGAGCTTTGGCATTTGTCGCGGTGGTGAAAGGCAATGTGATTCACATTATTGCTTGAAATGCCTGCACGCCATTGAAAAATTCATGTGAGTATTGTTTTGGCTGACAGGGAGAGCTGACACACAGGCCCAAATTCAACAAAATGATCATAGAATACTGGAATTTCTCAAGAGATGACACACAACTGTGCTCCAATTTGTCCATGGTCCTGCTAAATCTTAACCAGGTAAAACTGGTTTCATCACATTTGCTTGACAGTGAACACCTTACATATAACGTCATGAGTTTGCTATGTGGAGTCAAATTTGTTAATGTCTAAGTCTACTTACAATGTTACCCCACCAGACAACAAGTGAGGAGTTTGTATAATTATTAACAATGGCCTGAGATCCTATGGATCTGCCTAGATCAGTATGCACATATTCATTCAGCCCCTGCTCCAGATCCAACTCCTAGTCAACAGTTACTTTGGGATCAACTTGAACCACTGACTCCTTCAAACAGACAGAGTACAATCTCCTTTCCTTCCCAACTTCCACCCTTCCAAAACAAAAGTCGCAATATGGGCAGGAACTCAAATGCACCATTCAACACAAGTTGCACTTATTGACTCTGATGTTCTTTTTGATCTTGTGACATTTCCCTAATTTCCAGTTGCCAAGACCACTGTTACTGGGCTTATTGTATGTGATTGACATCCCAGCTTAACTGATGGAATGGACACCTCAGGATAATGAGCACTTTAAATCCCTAACTTGTGAAGTGTCCCCTAACTAGAGAGTGTTGATTATACTCTCAGGCACTGTGTATTCTTTGTTCTTTATAGATACTGCAGCCTATTTTTCAATTTAATTCATAAGCTACTGGAAAAAAGGATACAAGATGGAAAGAAAATTTTCAGCATGTTCCACCTCCATCAGCTTGAAAATATTCAGTAAAATAATGATATTGAGGGATGAAATAAAAGCCTGCATGAACTTTTATGCTGGATTAGTGTTTAGAAACAGGAGATATGTTAAGAAAAACTCTCTGGGCCTTTCAGACATGGAGCTAATAGGAAACGGGACTTGTACTAGCTACATTTTTAAAATAAAATTGATCTGTTTGATTATGAGAATGTTCTCTATATGAATTGCAATTACCTCATATCTTTGAAGTCTATTTTGCAACTAACTAGAGATTCAGTTGCAATTTATTGATTATTTAAAAAATTCAACTCCCAGCATTATAATTCACTCTCCATGTCATGGAATTGTTCATTCTTCACCTGCATTGATATATGCCAGTGAGGCTTTCTGTCGTGAAGGAAGTGTAATTGGTAAGTGTATACATACACTCACACTGAAGCTTACCTGAATAGTAGCAGATAATTCACATCACATACTAGAAGTATATTGGAGTATCAACTCTTGCTTCACACATGTTCAGTTTGAAAACTGATGATATATTCTTTTAAGATAATATTTGCTACTAAAAAGAACAGCATCCACAGGAGTTTAATTGCATAAAATTAAATATAATCACATTATATATTAGACTCCCCAACATTTTCCCATCAAGAATATATTTTTTGTGTACAATATAATCAACATGGCAAGGTAAGCATACATAAATTGCCAAAACATAGCAATATGACACACAGGAAAACACAGTGCAGCTTGAATCCTGTTGAGAATTACTCCACTGACAATTCTGTGTAGTGGTGTTGCATTGCCATGGATACCACGGTTCAGACTATATATTAAGAAGGAATTTGCAGCACAGCAACAATCCATTTGTTTCAACAAATCCACGCCGATGTCAATGCCCAACTTGAGTCTCATATCCCACCTTCTTCATCTGACGTTATCAACCTTCCATTCTTTCTTCACTCCATCATGTGAATACCCCTTTCATGTATCCATTCCATTAATCTGATTTACTCTCTGAGGCAGTGAGCTCCAGATTCCAACCATGCTCTCGGTAAAAATGTTTCTCCTGACATCCTTACAGGATTCTCAGTGACTAACTTACAATTATACTTCCTAGGTCTAATCCCATCTGCCATTCAAAATACCTAGTTGACATCTAAGCTTTCTAAGTTTTCCTGTTTCCAACATATTGCTATAGTTTGGCAATTTATGTACGCTTACTTTACCACGTTGATTATAATGTACACAAAAATATAACTGCGAAGGAAGAGCTAAACCCAGTGGGTTATTCTTAAAGGCAAAAAGGGTTTGGGAGTCTAATATATAATGTGATTATACTTAATTTTATGCAGTTAAACTCGTACACACAGTACATTATTCAAAGTGTGGGCCATCTGATATTTTAGCCTGTGTGGTTCACATTGAATTCCAACCAGAGAGGTTATCTCCCTACTAATTAACCTCAGTGCAATGGTAGTTTTTTTTGTGATGACTTTATTAACGTGTATTTACCTTTCAGTGATCTGTGTCTATGTACCCCTAAATTCCTCTGTTCCCCTACACATTTAGATATTATCTCCCAAGGAGTAGTTTTCTTCACAATTTGTATTAATTCTTGCTAATTCTTATTTAACTGAATTTGCCATTTACACAGCCATTTTACAAGTTTGTTAATATATGTAATTTGTTACATCACACCTCCATATAAACTAAAGCCTGGATTTGGTGTTATCCATAGTTTTGAGTTGTATTTTAGTTTCCTGAGTCCTCAACATTAAATTCCGAACATGAGTTATTCCAGCTTTGACTCTTCGGAGACACCACATCCCACCATTTCAGATTGTAGTGACTATCCTTGATCCCTACCCTCTGTTTTCTAATTTGTGGTCACATTTCAGTCTATGCTTCTACTTGCCCACTGACTGAACATGGTATGACCTTAATCACAAGCATACAATGCACTGATGTATGGAAAGTCATTTGGAAGCCCTAAAATATCACATCCATCTTCTGTATATCCTTTCTGATACTTCTTCAAATAATTCAATTAATTGTTCAAGCAAGACATTCCCTTTTGGAATCTGTGGTGACCACTCTTTATTCTAGTTTCAATTCCAAAACGTTTTCTTAGATTTTTCAATCAGGATTTAATTATCTTTCCAATCAATGACATTAAACTAAATTGTCTATTGATCCTTGTTTTTTTCCTTCTCCCTTTTACAGAAGGGGTTCACATTAACAACCTTGCTGGATCTAATGATTATTTCTATGTACATACGTAATTGTGCTACTGCTATCCCTTGTTTTAATATACATGACCTAACCCATAATGATCAAAGGTTTTGTCACTTTCTTCACTCCAATTTTAGTTTATCAACATCTCCCATGTTTTGACCTTAAATCACTTTATATCTTTTTTTTCTCTGTTCTGTCTAGTATCATGTCCATTGTGTTAGTATTCCTATGAATAAGAAGGTCAAGTAATTACTTAATATTTCTGTCATGTTCTCACCTGAGAGTTTATCAAGTGCATTATGCCTCTACCCTGATTTTGCTTTTGACATTTATATTTCTGTCCACTACTATTTCATTTTATATACTTTCATAATTGATATTTGCTCCCTTTGTCTACTTTAAAACATTTTTTGCAAACCTTTCATATTCCCTTTTTCTTCATCCTTTGTTGGCTATGTACTTGTTATCTAAAATTTCCTTTTAAATTTAAAAGTAGCCTTTATTTACTTTTTATCTACGCTTTAGCACAATGGCCCTGTTTCTTGCATTTAAGTAGGATACATTTCGCTTGAGCTCTTTTGGTCATCATATTATATTGTTAATATCGTATTCTTTGGACAGAGTTCTGTAGTGGGCACTGCCAGAAGGACAGGAAGAGGGCAGCTAAAAGAATGTGACTGGCTTGTGTAAATTAGTCATGGGATTTTTCAGTATGGAAGGATTCTAGAACTCAGGGAAGTGGGGGAGATGGAGTTGGGAACTTAGGAGCAAGTTCTGTTTGGCAAGCAGTGAGAAAGGAATGATGGGGTGGCTTCACTGGGGGGAGGGGGGGCATCTGGCTAATTTTACATATTCTGCCTGCCCCACCCCCCACAGCTAAAAACACATGCAGCATAGACATGCAATGTCCAGCCCTATCTTGCTTGATTGGGAATACATTTCCTACCTCCTACAAGCAAGTTTTATATAAAGTAAGTACTTTTGTATTTGTCATACTAAGTCCTTCTTCTTAAGCTTTATCATGCTGTGATCTTTGTTGTCCAGGTATTCCCCTGCATGCACTTCTCTCGTCTGTTCTGACTAATCTCCCAATATTAGATTTAGCAGGGCTCCCTTTCATGTTGGAATACTTATATCATCGGTAAAAAAAGAAACTTGCATTCGTATCGGGACTTTCAAAACTTCTGCATGTCCCAAATACTTGACAGTCAATGAATATTTTGTTTTGAAGTGCACTTACTATTAAAGAATGCATCAACCAATCCATGTGCAGCAAACTCCCACAATCAACAAGGTGGCCTGTAACCAAATAATATGTTTGCCCCTGAGATGTGTTCGAGAGAGATAAATATTGAACGCTAGGAAGAATTGTCATATTTCTTTGAATAATAGCATGGGACTTTCTATAAACACTGGAGGGAGGAAGGCAGGGCTTGGTTTAACCTCTTAAAGATAGTGCCTCTGCTCGTGCTGCAACAGAACATCAACCAGAATTTTGTGCCCAGATCTATGGAGCGAGAATTTAAACTCACAAGCTTCTGAATCAGGGCTGCCTGTAGAACAACTGAATCAAAGCCTGACCTGCTTTTTTCAGATAGAATAATTTTAGAATCATACTAACATCTTTCTTAGAATGAGAGATCGAGTATTTCTCCAATTCCCTTTCTGGCAACATCCATCACCAAATAAAAACATTAATTTTTATTTTAGTCAGTGGGATCTGCTGTGCACAAAGCCAATGGATGTGTTTGCCCAGAAAATAGCCAGTTTGTGAGAGCAATTGATTGTCTAAAAATCACTGAACTATGAATCAGTCCTATTGAAATGTTTAGGTGTTTTATCCTTGCTGAGAGCGTTGGTTAATTTTTCAAAGGCTTTCTGTCCATTTTTCATGGGAGACCGTTAATGTACCTCAAGGTATTGAAGTATTTAACAAAATCTAATTTAAATTTAGTCAATATTTCATTCTTTGCTTTTCCGTGCATACATTTTATTCTCTTCAAACAAATTATAGGAAGAAGCTTGCTTTATTTAACAAAATACAGTATTTCTTTCATCTCTGTGCCAAAATTAATAGGAAGATTAAACACGTTAAATAAGAGACCTCTTTTACAGTCAGGCCAAAGTTTCAGAGTGTGAAGAGAGGAAAATTCACCTAGTTGAATTAGTCATGATTTTTGAGACATATATTGATGGTCTTAGGGTGAAATTCAACTACAGAGAGCTTGGACTCATTTGTCTATTATACATTTGCCCTTTCCATTGGTTTCATTTAAGGAAAATTGAGTGGGATGTATAAAGGGTCTCTGATCTCTACTATTAAGCGAATTGAATTGAATTTTACCCTTGTTATCTTTTTCCAATTTCTTGAATAGCTCCCATTATGGATCTTTAGAACGCTATTACCTTCCAAGTTCTTTGGCTTGCATGCCCATTATTGAATGGCACACACCACATTCTCTGGTACTGCAGTTTCTTCAATCCCAACCCACTCTCCAGAATTATAGTAATTGCTTAGACGCTGTTAAAGTCTCACATCATCCAGTTCTGATGAAAGATCTGAAGTGTTAGCTCTCCTTTCTCTACCAACAGATACTGCCCGACTAATTTTCTATTTTTATGCTCAGGCTCCTCCCTTCCTTCAATCTTCCTCTAACTCCTTCTCAGAAAAAAATCAAGCAACTGCTGCTGTTTCACTTATCTCTGTCTATTATATACTTGCTAATTTTGCCAGATTTCTGGCACCTCGATCCAGGTCAGACTGATATCCTTAACAAAAAGTTACGATGTTAAATCGTCGATTTTGTGATAAGAAACTTCATTAATCACAATAAAATGAGTATTGAAAGTTTTATTTTCTGATTATCGTGTTTCAAAATATTGAACATAGCACCAGAAATATTTACCTTTTCGCTGCTTCCTTCTGATCACTATACAGGGAAGGGGTCTGGGGTGCGTGGCATTATAAAAATGTACCAATTCTGTCATATTTTACAGCAAAAGGAAAACTGACACAGATACTTGAATTTCACACAGTGGACCTAATAACAACATCTTTCTGTAGAAAAAGTCATGCTTTGCAAGCTCTAGCACAGCCTACAGCCAGAACTGTCAGAAATGTTCAGTCTGTTCCTTCCTGTTGACTTCTGACATTTATTTTGAAGGATGGTAGTTCCACCTGTAGGGCATCCGAACTGGGGAAGTTCTGTGTCCATTCCACATGCTTTTGATTCTTTGTGACACAAAAGGGTTGTTTTGGATTTTATAGTTAAAGAACACTACATGGTGAGCGTGTGTCATTAAGCCTCAAATATCCTGAGGTCCCAGCAAGAACGTGTCTGAATTTGGTTGACCGTGTTGTCAAGGTTTGATGGGGAGGTCTGCGAGGAACTGAGCAAACATCAATGCTCAAGCCACATTACAATCAAGAAAAGGAAGAATAGAACTCAGACCTATGGAAACTGTCACGTAAAGCTTCCACTTATTGCATCAGTGTCCCAGAAGCAATGAGAGTTGTTTCAAATGAAAGAATTCCTTACACCAGTGAACTCCAGCAATAGGACAAAACAATGGCAGGTACAGCTGAGAGAATCCGAAGTGACAAGGATATGTTATGGAGGCCATCTGTTCTGACATAGCAGTTCTAGAGGATCTGAAGCTGCCAATGGTGTTTGCAAGCTATTAAGTTCACTGGAAGTGTAGCAAACAAAATAAAAACAAAATAGAGGTAACCTTCACAAATACAAGTAAAGTCACCCAACTATTTTTTTTGTTGTGACCAAGGCCACTGGATTGCATTTTTCAATTTTTGTTAGAACATAATCCTTGAATCTCTCATTAAAAGTCTTAGATCTAAAACAATAAAAACATATTCTGGACTTGTTTATTCAGCGACAGATGAGTTCTGCCTTTTTACACCTTACAGATACTAGTTTTTCTATTTCTGTGGAAAAACAAATTGATTCACGAAGCATGTAAAAGTCCTGGTATCCCAACTATTCAAACAGATAATTCCTCATTCAAGTATTTGAGTGAGGTGTGGGGCTGGTAGTCACCATAAACCAGTGGCCCTGATTTATCATTTTATTGTCAGTGTCAATCAAGTCAGCATTTCTGTTTGCATTGCCCTCCAGCAAGAGCACAGAGAATTGTTTACCCTGGTACATTGAGCGTACAGTGCATTTTAGGGAGATATGCACAAACCTTTGTGAAATACAAAGTCACAGAATTCTAGCTTTCAATTTATACATCTCTTGATTGGTCGGCTGAACATTGTGAGGCTACTGGGAATTCAATTTCCATTTGGGTGTCAACTTGATGGCTAATTCCTCTCTTTTCAATTCAAGTAAAGAAAGCTATCAATGACTATTTCAGTTCCCATTTTCCTTGCCAGTGACCTTTTGTTTTCTTTTTGATGAATCTTTTCTGAATCGATGTTTGCAAATTGGCTTTCATTTTGGGGTACCATGGACGAAGTACTTCCCAGCAATCTACAATTAACCTGGTGATACCTTTTAACCACTGCCAGCTGGCTTCAGTATTAATGTTATTAATTAGAACTGGCACTGCCAACTTACTGTGTAATCAAAGCTGGCAGCAGTGCCAATACCTATGAACCCTTACTCTTTTTCTCCTTCAAATAAATAAATCATGTAAGCAAGGACATTTTGTAAGGATTTTAACAGAATTATTTATAAGAATCAAACAAATAAATAATTTCAAAACAGCGAATGTCACCTCATACACATCATTGCTACTTTATGGTCTGCAGTTACTTGACCTATTATTGTCTTCAAATTTGGACCATTGCACCATACTTGAGTAATACCTTCACTGTAGCTGCCAGGTTTTTTTTAATGCATTGAAGACTGGAGATTAGTCACGATTCTATACCATGTTCTACATTGTGTTTTCAATCACCATTTTACTGCTCAATCTTCAGCCACAGTAACTGATTGAAAAAGATTTGCCAATTTCCAGGTTGGGGACTTTAGTTAGAGAAGGTGTTTGATTTGAAGAGGAAAGTTTTCATTTTGACTTTCCCGAGTGTCAGCTTTCAGGACTTAAGCTGCACTGTTTTTGTTGGGTATGATCGTATCACTTTTGCAGTAATGCAAGAGGAACTGGGAGCTTCGCTCTCGGATGCTATGATCCATCATCTGCCTGGTTTCCTGAGTAAAGTCCGGCCAGCTGCCTAAACCGAGGCCCCCAGTCACTGAGGTAGTTATAGTCCTGATCTGAGTCAGTCGACAGAGAGTTAATGGAGCTGAGCGACTGTGCCACAGAGCCCGTGCCTTCATATGCGTATGTTTGAAAAGAGTCATACGGAGGAACGGAGAGGTCAACATCAGCCTCTTCCAGCTTTTTACAGACAAAACTCCTGAAAATGGAAAAATCTGCATCTGGATTCTGAAACCATTGGGGCAGGGAATGAAGTTCAGGGGCCACATTTTCTCCGTTTGTTTTAACTTCTGCAAAATCATATAGACTTCGCAATGTCGTCATATCATAGGCCTCAGTGTCTTCTTCCCCTCCTCCTTCGTCATTATACTTAATGACATTGTCGCGCATGTCTTCCTCATCCTCTGAGATCATGTGACCCTTTCTGTGCCTCTTCAGTGTCAAGATGAGCAGGACAAGTACTGTATCAAAACAAAGGACATCATGTTAAGGAATTATTCCCTACTCCAGAACCACATGTTTTAAGATGCTGAAATCAAATTTGTTTCCAGTTTCAAGGTGGGGATCAACATATGCACAGTTGTTGGTGCTTTTCAGGCGAATACAAAAAAAGATGTGCATGAAGGAGTTCATTAGACACATTCCAGGCCAATAACACCGAAATAAATTTTACTTTTCCAGGTTTATTGTCTAATATACAGAAGCGTACAGGCCTGGGACGATTCCCTCCCGGTCGACACTTCATGCCTGATGAGGACACCCATGAGTGGGAGCAGAGGGGACTTGGAGAAAGATCAACTTCACCCTGACTCCTCAACTGACCTAGACTGCCCCCTGTTGGCTATATCACTCAATGAGTCATACAGTGTGGAAATTGGCCCTTCAGTCCAGCCAGTCTTTTCCAACTATAATCCCAAACTAAACTAGTCACACCTGCCTAGGCTGGGCCCATATCCCTTCAAACATTTCTTATTCATGTATTTATTCAAATGTCTTTTAAATGTTGTAACTGTATCCGCATCCAACACTTCATCTGGAAGTTTGTTCCACTGCGAACCACTCTCTGTATAAAAAAAAAGCTGTTTCTCATGTTTTTGTTAAATGTTTCTCCCGTCATCTTAATAGAATGTTCCTAGTTTTGAAATCCCCCACCTTAGGGAAAAAGACAGTTGCCATTCACTTTATCTATACGCTTCATGGTTTTTTAAACCTTTACCAGGTCACCCCCTCAACCTCCTATGCTCCAATGAAATAAGTCCTTTCCATTCCCAGCAACATGCTGGTAAATCTTTTCTTAACTCTCTGCACTCAGTCCCAGTAAATCTGGCTCACTCATCATTTTACCCTGGGGTCCACTCTGAAACCGTGATGCAGGTCACATTGAAATACTGGCAGAGAGGCAGTGGTATTGGTCACGCTTGGCATTGCTGGTATTAGGAGGCTGCCAGCGTTTGACTGAGCTGGTAGGGCATAGGCAGGGTTTCTGAGAGGGATATTCCCCTCATAGCTGGCAGGGGGAGCTCAGTGCCCAGTGAGAACTTCAACCTGTCTTGCCCACCAAAAATGGCTATGCCACCTGTTTGTCCATCCTACCGAGGTGCAGTGCCAGTCAATGGATGAGTAATCCAGACACACAGACTAATGTCCTGGAGTCATGGCTTCAAATGCTATCATGGCAGATAATGAAAATTGAATTAAACTCTTACACTTCTGGAATTAATAACTGCTCTAGTTGATGGCCATTAAAACTCATCAGGTTCACTAATGCCCTCCAGGGAATGAAATCTGCTGTCCTCACCTGGTGTGGTCTACATGTTACTCCAGACCCACAACGGCCTCTGAAATAATGTAGAAAACGAAATCCTCCTCCTAACTTTTTTCCTAATTCTAGATTTGCCTCCTCTAGCACAGTCCTGCTTGGCTTCCTTCTATGCCATGCACAAACGTGAAGTGGATTAAAACTTTGCTGTTCATGTCCTTTCTTGCACAGACTCTGGTTTGCCCACCGTCATCACTACATCAGGTCACGTTCAAGTTGGTGGGGGAGCTTCCAGATTTGAGAGGGGGTTCGGGGGAAGGTAGAGGTCGGGGAGGGAATAGTGCTGCAGCAGCTGAAGCTGATGTTGAGCAATGGGCCTTTACAAGGTTTGCAAAGAACCGTCCAGCGAGAGTACCACAAGGCCAGTGCCTCCCCTGCACCCGTAGTCAGTGCAGGAATTTTGGGCGGTCAAAGTAGAAACTGTGCAGAGGCTATGTTTCCCTTTATATGACACTCGCTGCCATAGTATAGTTAATGAAGGATAAAAGCCCAGGATCTACTCAGTGTGAGAATGAGAATGCTGGAATAAATAGGTGAATGCATAGGTGCGGGTAAGAGAGGGGCCAAGGTGGGTGAAGTGTGAGAATGAGAGGGTAGGATGAGGTATAGGTACGGGAGCTGACCAGTGAGATGGTGATGAGTGGCAGGGTCATAGTTGGTCAGGGGCAAGTTGACTGGGGTGGTTGCTCAGCAGGATGTGACATTAGGTCAGAATAGGTCTGGGGGAGTATGGGTGTTTGAGTCAGAGATACAGGGGAGTCAGGGAGTCAAGAAGCAGCATAGTGCAGTGGAGGGACTGGGAGTGTCAGAGGGTCAGCAGACAACCAGAAGTTTGCTGTTGCAGATTTGAGGAATCAATCAGCTTCGGAGTCCGAAGATTAGGCTGGGAGTTGATTGTTCAGGGATGAATCAGAATGGTTGGTGAGGAGCTGGGAAACCGTTGAGTGGTTGAGGGCTGAGGCGAAGACAGGGTGGGGCTTGATGGCTAGTTATCTGAAAATGAGCACACGGTTTTTCTGTTCATGATTTTCCAAGCAATTTTCCAGGTAAAAAGATCAGAATTCTCCAGAGTCTCTGACTAAACTTTTTGAAGGAAGCAGAGGGAATATCCATCGGATGTTCAAACTTCACAGTCAATTCCCACAAATTCCATGCTCATTACCGCGGGGTTCCAATTTGGAATGTGTCCGATCTACATGTGGGGAATGGAAGACCTGGCCATACTTTATAGTTCAGCTACTGCCAGCTATATACTGAATGGATATAGCTTTGTTCATTAAGGCTCCTATTGGAATAACCAAACAATAACTGCTTTTTGTTCAGTTTAATGAATCATCTTAATTGCTTACCTATCAGTATAAGAATGCAGACTAGCAGAGCTATCAGTGCCCCTGGGCTCAAGGCTGCAGAAACAACGTATGCAGTGGTGCTGCATGACTGGATAGTGCCATCACTGTCGCACCCACACACCCGGACTGTGAGGGTACCTGTGCTGCTCAGGGGTGGTGGTCCACTGTCAACCACAAGAATCGGGAGAAAGTAAATGTCCTGTTCCTGACGGTTAAAGCCATTTCTGTGCGTTAGGATTCCAGCTGTGTTTTCTGGAAAAAAAAGGCAAAATTTGTCTGGTTAGAACCAACATATTTTAAATGTTGTAGACAACAAAGGTCACAGGCTGTTTGCTGCTTCAGAATTCTGCTTGAACGACTGCAGCAAGAAACTTGAGGTTCTGTGGTACCAGCTGCCCATAACTCCTCTTAAACCTAAAAAAAACTGACAAATGCCTCCTCACTCTACTCAACCAAGCTCTACGTTGCTTTTCAGTTTCAGTTTAGCAATGCCCAGCACCAGATAAAACTAATGTTGAATCCCAGTAACGCAGCTCAAGAAGCTATCAGTTCAGCTCTGTCTTAGCCTTGAAAAATTGACTCATCTGTATATGTTTGTGAGTGATTGCAGCAGAGCAAATCAAACACATCTTTCAGTTCATTGACGATGATAAATTGGGTTAACTTTGCTTCTCGCACTCTATGCCTTCGAGTAGCATTTGAAATTAGTCTAATTAACTCCTCATTTCAAGTAACACGGTGCAAACATTGATAAATACATATTTAGACTTCTCTTCAATAACACCTTGCCAGTCGTTTTGGTTATGCTTTAATGCCTGTTACAACAACTCTGCTAAGAAGATAAACACATAACCAGCACATCAAGCAGAATGAGATGGCCTCTGCACAGTTTTGCACTGATAACCTGACCAAGTGGCTCATCAAGAGATCTCTTGCCATTACATTTCAAGGGTGTTTGCTGTAAACTATTAAAATGTTTCATTGAGAGATTGCTTTTAAACGTTGATTCTATTTTTGAAAGGTTAATTACTACAGTAACCTTTTTTGGCTTTTGTTCAGTTCCACATCCTGAGGAAAATAAAACACTAAAACTGTTCATATTTCACAGACAATGACCAGAGTCCTGATGGGCCAGTGGTTGAATGGAAAAGACCAATTGATTGCCAACCAAAACGTAAAAATTCATCTCTCATTGTTGCTTCGGGTTTGAGGAGCTCCATCAGCTCTGGATCATTACTTGTTTTGTTAGCAGCAAGTTAAGTTGATCTATTTTGCCCTGTTAACCTGAACGGTAGTTGAGCTTTATATGTTCAGTCAGCTGGATGGCTGTTTGTGATGCACAGTGATGCAAACAGTACACAGTTCAATTCAAATACCAGCCAATGCCACCATGATAGTCCAGCCTTTTCAAAATCACCCCTCACTTGCGGCGATGTCACCATCAGGTTAAACTACCATCAATCATCTCTCTCTGAGCAGCCCAATGGTCCTGTGGGACTGTGTGACGTTACCTTTACATATGTTTCAAATTAAAATGATGCTCTGATGAACAGCCATCTAGACTCAATATGTTAGCTTGCTTTCTTTCCTGGATGCCGCCTGATCTATTGTGAGTTCTAGCATTTTCTGTTTTCAGTCCTGAATTAAAATGTTGAGGATACGATCAAGGAGACATTCACTTTGATGCATCCTCATCAACATTTAACAGCTGATAAAAGAATATTGAAGTTTACCATCAATTCTTTTCATTGGTCATTTTTCTGTAGAAATGTCTGAACTTGCCTCACATTGAAAGTCTGCGGAACATTTAATATTTGTGTTAGTTTTTGCTCTGTTCACCTCAAATGAGTCTGTAATGTCATTTGAGCATAGAGTCTTAGAGATCTACTGCAAATAAAAAAGTCCCTTTGGCCCATCGAATCTGTGTCAGTCAAAAACAACCATCGAACTATTCCAATTCCATTTTCTGGCATGTGGCCCATGATCGTGTATTTTAAGTGTCACAAGTGTACATCTAAACACATTTTAAATGCTACCCTCCCTAAGCCTCCTGTTCCATACTCCAAAAGCATTGTCGAAGAGATCTGAATGCAAGTTGAATGCAGCCTGTCGATTAAGGAAAATGAATCACTCGGTTCCTCCAGCCCTGACTTTCCGACAAGACAGTGACTAGTTTATTCTGGGATTACATTTGGCATGAGCTGATGGGACCAAAGGTTCTGTTTCTGTGCTGTATGGCTCTATGACTCTAAGTGTGGTGACCCTAAGCTTAGAAACTGTGTTAACACAGTGAAAGAAAATAGAAGGTAAACTTGTGGTAAAGTTGCATTTTCATTTTCTGCATAACACAGGTCTGAAAAGTGAATAGATTCCATTTTCAGAGAACTGTTCGCAAATGACGTACTGCTTCCCCAGTTGAAAGCATAGGTCAGGAAATCTCTCCTCCCATTGATCTATTTCATTCATCTTCTGAATGTCAATCTCAGAACAACGAATCATCACATCCTAGATCGGAGTGTTGCCTTCATTTGTCAGGGCAATGACCCCTTCAGATTGGCTACTCTTGGTTCCAACTTTTAGGGATCAATTTTTCAGCCAGTAGTGACTTGAGGGACGATGGGTTATTCAATGTACAGGCACTGCTTGGGTTGTGAATGGGTCCCATTGTTGAATCCATTCACAAGTTGACTTGTATGTAAGTCAGGGCACATTACAGGAAAATATAAAGTAGCCGTTTTTCAGCACAGGAGGTGGTTGTATGTCAGATCTTTAAAATTACGCCTTGTATAAGAGTGTTTACAAGTCTGTATGTAAGTCAGACATTCATCAGTCAGGGACACCCCGTAACCACGAGAGAAAATAGAGGAGATTCTGAGGGCAGAATGAAAGTCGGGAGATTGAATTGATTTGATTTACCCCAGAGAATAGTACAGTATCAGTAAAGAGCAGATAAAGTCAGAATGTTTTGATATGCACTGAATTCTCACATTGGAAAGATATTCTAAGACAGAGGGCACGTATGAAGATTTTCTATTCTGTTTGGAACAGATTTACAACTGAGCACTATAATTACATGAATTTGTTTGTTTGCATTTGTCAACTATCTGTGTCACTGCTAAAACATAGGCTGCTAAAATCTTTTGCTTCATTTTCCAACTTGGCTACTTTACCATGCTTTAATCTTAGGTGTTGCTGAACTCAGGAAACATGCTCAACCTATCCTTGAATTAATTTGATTTGATTTATTTTCACGTGCATCTAAGTACAGTGAAAAGCTTTGTTTACAAGCAGTACAGGCAGATCATAGTAAGCAATGACATACAGATAATAGGGTGATAAAAACTTGTACAGAGCAAGGCATTCAGATTGCAATGCACAGGGCGTGTGCTCGGCAAGATCAATATTCACAAGATCTGCATTATTTGAAGTTAGAGAGTCCGTTCATCAGTCTAATAATGGCAAGGAAGAAGCTGTTCTTGAATCTGGTGGTGTGTGTGTTCAAGCTTTTGTAACTTCTGCCTGATAGAAGGGGTTGTAGGAGATCTTTACCATGGTGGGATGGGTCTTTGATGATGTTGGCAGCCTTTTGTGGCAGCGAGCCACGTAAATGGAGTCCATGGATGGAAGGTTGGCTTCTGTGATGGTCTGGGCTGTGAGCACCACCTTCTGTCATTTCTTACAGTCCTGGGCAGAGCAGTTGTCATGCCAGGCCGTTATGCACCTGGAAAGTATGCTTTCTATAGTGCATCTGTAGATGTTAATGAGGGTCCTAATGTACATGGCAAATTTCCTGAGCCGTTCAAGGAAGAAGAGGCGTTGTTGTGCCATCTTGACCATTGCACCTATGTGGAAAGTCCTGGGCATGTTGTCAGTTACCATCATTCTAGTTACTTGATGCTCTCAATCCTCTCAACCTCCATTCCATGGGTATAGATGAGGACATGTTCTTCTCCTTTCTGAAGCCAATGATCAGTTCTTTAGTTTTGCCGACGTTGAGAGAGACGTTATCATGTCCTCATGTCACCAAGCCCTCTATCCCTCTACTGCATTCTGCCTCAGCGTTCTTTGATATCCGTCCTATCACAGTGGCGTTATCAGCAAACCCGTAGATGGCGTTTGTTCGGAATTTGGCTACGCAGCTGTAGGTGTACAGGGAGTACAGCAGGGGGCTGACAAGGCATTCTTGGCAGGCTCCAGTGTTGAAGGTTATCGTGGAGGAGGTACAGTTGTCTATCTTCAATGATTGTGGTCTATAGGACAGGAAGCTGAGGATCCAGCTGCATAGGGTGGAGTCAAGATCAAGGTCTTGGAGTTTTGAGATCAGTCTGGAGTGGAGTGTTTGCCACATTAATACATTTCCAAAATATCCTGACATAACCTTCAATGCAGATGATGAGGTATTAGGGAAAATACTTTGGGGGATTCAATCAGGATATGTTTGACTTAATGCTATTTGCTGCACACCAGATTTGCACTGATACCAAGATGTGGGCCAGTAGAAAGATCACATATAATAATGATCCACAATTAAATATTTCAGTTTGTAAAGTTCTATTCCTACATTTCATACACTTTATAGATTAGATTCCCTGCAGTGAGGAAACAGACCCTTTGGCCCAACAAGTCCACACCGCCTCTTGAAGCATCCCACCCAGACCCATTCCCCTATCACCCTCTCACCCCTGAGCACTACGGGCCAATACACTTAACCTGCACATCTTTGGACTGTGGGAGGAAACCGGAGCACCCGGAGGAAACTCACACAGACACGGGGAGAATGTGCAAACTCCACACAGACAGTTACCTGAGGCTGAAATCGAACCCGGGTCCCTGGTGCTGTGAGGCTGCAGGGCTAACCACTGAGCCACCGTGCCGCCCCCAAATGGTTCTAATTGACTACACAAAGTTTTGGGGAAATAAGCCAGAGGAAATTTACACCTAGAACTTGTATCGTTCAACTTTTTTCAATTAAAATGCAAAATAATAAAACATTTGAACATAGCATAAATATGCAATTGATGTTATAACAGTCTGCAATCTCTGAGGTACTGAATTACATTTTCAATGTATGGAACTTTGAAAACATCCACTGTTGACTTTTTTTATCTTGCTCCACAAGGAATGAAAACATCTAAATATAAAACATTTACAGATCTCCACTTATTTGCCGATCTAATGATCAGGCTAATTATCTCCAATCTTATTTCTCAGCTTCAACACTTTTGTTTGTCAAATTCCTCCTCGAATTCCTTAGAAAACCAGCCATGACTAATACTACATCACTACATCATATTACATTCCTGTCAATTTGCTCTTTTTGTTATTCTTTCATGCATGTGGTTAACAGTCAACCACATTGTTGTGGCTTTGGAATAACACATAGGCTAAACCAGGGTAGGTTGGCAGCTTTCCCAGTCTGAAGGGCATTTGTGGCACAAAAGGTTTTTGTGACAGTCTACGTCAGTTTCATTGTCACCATTGTCTTTCAATTCCTGATCTTTAAAAGAAATAATTTTATAAATTAACTATATTATCGTCCACTCAACCATTGCTATCAAGCCAGGGGATTTGACCATGGTTCAATGAAGAATGTAGGAAGGCATGCACCAGACAGATCAAAAAATGATGTGTCAGCACAAATGGCAAGTTATAGACAGAGCTAAGTGATCTCACAACCAATGGATCCGATCCAAGTTTTGCAGTCCTGCCACATGCAGTCATGAATGGTGGTGGACAAATAAATAACTCACTGGAGGAGGCTCCACAAATATCCCCATCATCAACAATGGAAGAGACCAGCACATCAGTGCATACGATGAGGCTGAAGTATTCGCAGCAATCTTCAGCCAGAAGGGTCGAGTGGATGATCTATTTCAGTCTCCTTCAATGGTCTCCAGTATCACAGATGCCAGTCTTCAGTCAATTCGATTCACCCCAGGTGATATCAAGAAATGACTGGTGACACTGGATACTGCAAAGGCTACAGGCCCTGACCACATTCCAGCAATAGTACTGAAGACTTATGCTCCAGAACTTGCTGCTCCCTTAGCCAAGCTGAACCAGTACCGTTACAACACTGATATCTACCCAACAATGTCGAAAATGCCCAGGTATGTCCTGTAAACTGAAAAAAAGAACAATCCAAACTGGCCAATTATAGCTCCATCAGTCTCCTCTTGATCATCAGGAGACTGATGGAAGGTGTCAGTAACTGCTATCAAGCAGCACCTGCTCAGTAATAGCCTGCTCAGTGACGCCCAGTTTGGGTCCTGCCAGGGCCACTCAGCTCCTGATCTAATTACAGCCTTGGTTCAAACATGGGCAGAAGAGCTGAATTCCAGAGGTGGGGTGAGAGTGACAGCCCTTGACATCACTATCACATTCGACCAAGTGTGACCTCAAAGGTCGAGAAGAGGGGTATGAAAGTGGCTACCAGGAACCCCAGCTCTCTCTGCTTTTTGCATCTTCTTCAACTGCAACCCCAGAGAATAACTCTGACCAGTACAGGAGCTGCACAATATCTCTAGTTGCTTATACCTCATGGTGAGCATTATCAGACTGACCAGATCCAGTGAGAACACCTTGGTGAGATGACCCAAAGACCAAGACTAACCCGAGACGAGAGATGAAAGCTAAATCGACGACGATAGATCCTGAAACATCAGCCAACCCTCAAAGACTGAGGAATAGCCTGTCCAACCTTACTGAATGGGTATTACCAGTCCTTTGAGACATATAGTTCACATACAGTGGTAGAGACCTGTGGAGAAGCTGTAGTGAATCCTTGGAAGCCTGTGTCAGAACGAGATAGCTAGTGTAAATTTGAGATTGTTTATTTAGAGATTTAAACTGTTCATTGAAGAGTCCTGTGAAGATGTTGACAGCATGTGATCGAGATTAAATAAAGTACAACCGTATAATGTAATAAATATTATTTAATCTTTGATAATGTGTTAAATAAAATTGTGTTTGATCTTCTGCTGACTCTTGTCCTCTTTGTCTCTCTGCGTAACACATCTGAGTTAAAAAGGGATAACAAGGTGTAGAGCTGGATGAACACAGCAGTCCGAGCAGCATCAGAGGAGCAGGAAAGCTGACTTTTCAGGTCTGGATTTTGTGAGGAAGGGTCTAGGCCCGAAACATCAGCCTTCCTGCTCCTCTGATGCTGCTCGGCCTGCTGTGTTCATCCAGCTCTACACCTTGTTACCTCAGATTCTCCAGCATCAGCAGTTCCTACTATCTCGGAGTTAAAAAAGGTTAGTGCAAACTAGTCAAGGTTAGTCAGGGCACACTGGCCCACCTTTCACTTAACAACATTGGCGAACTGGAAAGCCATTTGAAAACAAGTTTGGTGATCATAAATAAATTTGATGTAAATTCCTTGATTCCTTGATTGTAAAGGTGAGGCAGAAACACAGAACATGAGCTGATGGTTTCACACAGTCACAAAGGCTATGCTTATTTAATGTCAGTCTCCCACAAACATTACAAACAGCCCATGCTGAAGTTCCTTCACTCCCATGATACATGTGAATTAAAGCGGTATAGAAAAAAAGCAGTTTCATTAAAATCTCAAATTGAACAATTGACATTTTCTTCCAAAGAAAGGAACATTTCCATCGTTAGGGGATTCTTATGCAGGTAACAACCTAAGAAATGTATATCTTTTCAAGAAATTTTCTAGGACACAGCTGGCTATTGTTTTCTGTAAAGTATTTGTTCAGCACAGCTCCTGAACAATTTTGTAAACATTTCTTGATGGGAGACATTAAATGTGAATAGTTTTAATGTTTGACAATTGCATGAAAGGAGTTACATTGGCTGAGGCACATTTTTCTTGATTTTACTTTTAGCTAAGGGAGAATAACCTTCACTGCAATTATTTGGCAATTCCTATGACTGAAGTTAATGTTGGAAGCGTGAGGAGCACTACCAAGGGAGAACAATACTTGTATTACTCCTTTATTCCACAAAAATAAAAATTCCTGAGAGCATGGTTGCTCAAAATCATTAATGGCACCAATCAAGAAGCACAGTAGCTCAGTGGTTAGCACTGCTGCCTTACAACCTGGGTTCGATTCCAGCCTCAGGCGAACGTCTGTGGGGAGTTTGCACATTCTCCCCGTGTCTGCATGGGTTTCCTCGGGGGGCTCCGGTTTCCTCCCACAGCCCAAAGATGTACACATCAGGTGGATTGGCCATGCTAAATTGCCCATAGTGTTGAGAGTTGGAAATGCAGGGATAGGGCAGGGGGTGGATCTGGGTGGGATGCACTTCGCGTGGTGGGGAGGTGGAGTAGGTGTGGACTCGATGGGCTGAATGGCCTGCTTCCACACTGTAGGGATTCTATGGGAAAGCTTGAAGCAAGGTTACTGATTGCTTGAGCTTCTTAAAAATCTGATGGTAATGAGTAGCTAAAGCATTCACATAGAGGGCAGCAACAGCCAAGATTTGGAAAAAAAAATAAATCCAATTTTAGTCTGGACATTTGACAGAAGAGAGCCAGTGTCTTGTTATTGGGCTCCTATGTGAATTCACTGTTCAGCACACTGTGCAGTGTTCTACAAAAATTCAGATGTGACTTTTCAAATTAGACAGCCCTACAGTGGCTGTTAACCCTCAGCGTAAAAAGAGAGCACCTCAGTTAGAGTTCGTAACATTAAGGAATTGTCCAACAGCTAAGTATGCCCATTTCATATTGTAAATAAAGCTTCAAAAAGTGACATTCTGTCAAATGTGTCATTAGGCAATGATTCAAATCGTCCCAGGAAAAGGCATCTTTGAAGGAACTTTGCTATTTACATGACATCGAATACAAAGTATCAATGTGGACTTCACCAGCTTCAAAATCTCCCCTTCCCCCACCGCATCCCTAAACCAGCCAAGTTCGTCCCCTCCCCCCACTGCACCACACAACCAGCCCAGCTCTTCCCCTCCACCCACTGCATCCCAAAACCAGTCCAACCTGTCTCTGCTTCCCTAACCTGTTCTTCCTCTCACCCATCCCTTCCTCCCACCCCAAGCCGCACCTCCATCTCCTACCTACTAACCTCATCCCACCTCCTTGACCTGTCCGTCTTCCCTGGACTAACCTATCCCCGCCCTACCTCCCCGCCTATACTCTCCTCTCCACCTATCTTCTTTTCTCTCCATCTTCGGTCCGCCTCCCCCTCTCTCCCTATTTATCCCAGAACCCTCACCCTATCCCCCTCTCTGATGAAGGGTCTAGGCCCGAAACGTCAGCTTTTGTGCTCCTGAGATGCTGCTGGGCCTGCTGTGTTCATCCAGCCTCACATTTTATTATCGAATATAAAATCTTTTAGTTTGACTTTTCATTAGCTGAATACTGAAATGCTGCTGGTTTAAAATGCATTTTTTTTACACCGGACTACAGAAGATTTTCTTTAACATGACTACCTTGCAAAGGTTTGTTTGTTCTGGACCTTGTTGCTTTCACTTACTGATTGAAATCTGACACTTTTAACCATGAGTAGATTTGGACTCTACTGAAGAAAATGTCGAGTAGGTTCATATATAGAGATCTCCTTTTGAACTGCTGCTGTGACATTGGGGAATGTTATTGATCTCGAGCTTCCAAAATAGGCAACTCAGGTGGGGACATTTTTTTTCTGACCCTCAAGTAGGGTACATTTTATTGGCCAGAGGGAGCCTGCTCAATAAAATATCTTTGTTTTCTAGACATGGTTCTTTTTAAAAAGTTTATTTCTTATCTTGCATAAAAAGACAAGGCTCAATTGGTAGGTTTCTGTGTGATATTCACAACTGTCCTTCGTCTTCTCTTAGACTTGGTCTCCTTGTGGGTTCAGTTCCATGAATCTATTGAAATAACCAGTGTGCGTTCCACATGCAATGAAAGAAGAGTAATTGAAGGGATGTGGTTTTCCCTCTGATGATAGGCCAGAGCAGAAAGGAACATTTTTCAAGGTTGTCCAGGGAGGGATCAACAGTTTGATCCTGGGTGTGAAGCGATTTTTGGAACACTGTGTTCAATTCTGGTCTCCCCGCAGTAGGTATGATGTTGTTAAACTTAGAAAATATTTACAAGGACATTGCTGGGGTTGGAAGGTGTGATCTATAGGGAGAGGCTGGATAGGCTGGGGATTTTCTCCCTGGAGCGTCGGAGGCTGAGAAGTAACTTATAGAGGTTTATAAAATCATGGGGGCCATGCATAGGTTCAATAGCCAAGCTCTTTTTCCTAGAGTAGGGGAGTCCAATACCAGAAGGCATAGGTTTAGGGTGAGAGGGGAAAAATTTAAAAGGGACCTAAAGGGCAGCTTTTTCACCTGGAGGACGGTGCCTTATGGAAAGAATTGCCAGAGGAAGGAATGGAGGGTGGTAGAATTGCAACATTTAAAAGACATCTGGATGGATATATGAATGGGAAGGGTTGAAAGGGATATGGGCTGTATGCTGATGGAGCTGGATTAATTTAGGATATCTGATTGGCATGGACAAGTTGAACTGAAGGGTCTGTTTCTATGCAGTACAACTTTATGGCTCTATGGCTCTAAGAAGTTGATTATTCATTGCAGTTTAGAACGATGAGAGGAGACCTTACATGAAATGGATAAGGTTCTAAGGGTGCTTGGGAGGGTCGATGCAGAGACCATGTTTCCCTTTAAGGGAGAGTCCAGGCTCAGCAGTCATAATCTTACAACTGATGACAAAGACTAGCAAAATTTCTTCTCTCAGAGGCTAGTGCATCTTTGGAATTCATTCCCACAGAGGGCATTAGGAGCTGGATCATAATGTATATTTGGACCAGAGAGAGACAGATTTTTAATGAGTAAGGGGATCAACGGTTTCGTTGAGAAGGCAGGAGAGTGGAATTGAAGATTATCACACCAGCCATGGTCTCATTCAATGATCTTTTGGTCTAATGAAACATTGCTGGTCCATAGGTCTTTCCCCTGGTAATGCTGGTGAAAAGCAGAGTTTTAAGCTTCATCGTGAAGAGCAAAGCTATTTCAAAAGAAAATTGGAAGCCTTGCTCCAGTGATATTATGTCAATTGATAGCTTCAGTAAAATAAAATGCTTTAATTATCATTGGATCATGATATGTTAAAAAAGGAAAGTTTTTACCAAAAGAAGGCACATTCACTGTGACAGAAACAGGTGGTGACAGTGTCACAAATGGATGTCATGTACTTTAGAGACTTTCATTCTTAACAACCTTAGCTTTCTCTTTTTTATTCTTCAGTCCTCTTTATGCTACACTTGCAGCTAGTAACTACAGGGTTTAACTGAAAGAATCCATAAAACCAAACTTAGTCATCAGCTTACATGATACAAACTCTGGGAGGAGCAAATTACTGCAGATGCTGGAATCTATGATGAAAATAAGAAAATGCTGGAGATCACAGCAGGCCAGGCAGCATCACTGGACAGAGAGCAAGCTGACGCTTTGCTGCCTTAGATATTCTTTCTAGTATAGTATTGCTGGTCATGTCTATGAGTGAGCTGGGGACTCTGAAGAAATGAGTCTGCACAGCTCAACAATTCATTCGGTGCTCCTCAAATTGCATGTGTGGCCCCCAAATGGAGTTCAGAGATGAGATTACGGGATGGCAAGCTCTGAGGTAATGGTGGCTGCCCTAGAGCTGGAGCTGAATGTTAAAAGTCTGGCAGCTTCTTTAAATCCTTGTACTGTTTTTCTATTTGTGGGTGTGTACTGATGGCGAGAACCTCAGGGTCTGATTGAAAAAAAGAAAAGCTGTGCAGGTTACAGTCAAACTATGTTTACAAAGTATGCAGTTGATAATTCTTACCTGAACTGTATTTGTGTGATAAGATTTCAAATAAGCAGTGTGTCTGACTCAAGCTTACTGGATCAGAATTTCTAATTGCAGCTGATCGCTACAAAAAAACATGATGCAAGCTGCAAAAGTGAGGTACCTTTCAGTTTGAAAAGTAACTACTTTTGATTGTGTTCGATATAAAGCATGTCCTAACATGACGGGAAGCACCGTAATGTACTGGCATCATGTAAAAGCTACTATGCCCCCGCACTAGTTATAAGCCTTTCACAGTCAACAATAAGTGCACTTTCCAGTCAAACAAAGTCTGAGGCATTGAGATGGTGGAACACCATCAATAAAGATTGTCAACACAACTCAAATTACATACAAGCATAGCCTCAGGGAATGGATAGACATCTGTCTGCGTGCATTTGTCATATTGTCTATACCCGTCTGCAAGAAAATGTAATGAGAGAATGGGCTAATTTTATTCTCATATATTTGCTTTGGTGAGGTTAAAATGTTGCAAACCTGAAGCAGGAATTCAGCCTGCCTCAATTTCTGCTTTTCACAGAGGAGAATAAGTGCAGACAATCTACTTTCAGGAGAGAGGTCTATAGTGAAATCTTCAAAGGAATCTACAAGCTTTCATCTTCATTTCTGATGCATGGGGGCCAGAATTCCTGACCCCCAGGAATTCTAACAGATCATAGGGGACGCAAAGGGCTCGAAGCACAAGGTAAGTGAATTATAGCATGTGGCCAAGCCTGGAAACCAGCCGACAACTGGAATGAGTTTCAAATAAAGCACAGAAACTGTGGAGTTAATGGTCAGTGATATTTATGATAATCCCACTCCTCTGGGTTTCCCTCCCATAACTCTGCCCCTTCACTTTGAAACTGAACTGGACTACGTATATAAGCATTGTGGCTATAACAGCTGGCCAGAGGCAAGGAACCCTGCAACTCACCTTCCGACTCCTCAAAGTCTGTCCACCAACTACAAGCCACAAGTCAGGAGTATGTTACATTGCTGATATGATAGACATTTTTACAGAGACTTTGACAATGACCAGATGTTAAACTCACTCCTCTGTAATCCTAGATAATGGGAACTGCAGACGCTGGAGAATCCGAGATAACAAAGTGTGGAGCTGGATGAACACAGCAGGCCAAGCAGCATCTCAGGAGCACAAAATGCTACTTGCCCTGCTGTGTTCATCCAACTCCACACTTTGTTATCTTGGTAATCCTATACTGATTTGACGACAAAGCTGTCTGACAACATCATAGTGGGTGGAGCCTCTGGCGCTCCTCAATATTAACCCTTTCAAACTCATATACAACAGCCTCCACCAATTAATACCTGCTCCTCCCTTGCGATCACAGATGTCTAGTGCGCTCAATTTAACTTTGCAATTGAACCACACAGGATCTTACTGTGTGAAAATTGGCTGTTCTGTTCTCTAAATTTTGAGCACACTTCAAAAGTAGCTCAACAACTGTAAAGTAGCTCGGGATTGTCCTGTGCTTCTGAAGGTGTAAATCTCTACTTTGTTCTCGTTGTAATTCCCCTTTATCCTGCATCATGAAAGGTCATTGTGTTCCAGTGAAATCGATTTGATTTGGGAAATGGGATTTTGGATGTGAAAGCTGGTAAAAATCCTCCATTTTCAGTCCAGCATAAATCTATGTAATTAAAAGGAGTTTAATATTTTTCTGCCACTTTTGAAATGGCAACTTTGCTTAGGGACCTTGGTCTAGGCATGTAGCAAACTCTCTCACTTCTTGATTCTGAGTCCTAGATGTGACAGGATGACGCCATCTCCACTCATTGACGGATGAGGCACATTTGTCATTTTTATAAGGCTGCTTTTAATGATCGTCTTTGTCTCTTTCTTCCTTAGGCCCTGTATATCATGTGCAATCCCTTGACAACAAAAGGCAAAGGGGTCAGCTGCTCACGGATTGTTGTCACCTTTTGGGAGCCAAAATGACAAAAAAGGGAACGTTCTGATGACAGGTTCTGTCCAATTTTCCTCTTCCCTCCAGGGAGGTGCCAAGTTTCTACCAAATGTTTTTTCTTCAATGCTTTAGCAGAAATAGGAAACTTCTACGTGAGTGGTTGTGACAACATATACCATACAACAATGCAGTTAACGGGATTAAACGACTTCTTTCTCAGGTCTCCTATGCCGTAACCATATTGCAATTTTGTTTGAATTCTGTTTCTTCTTAAAATGGACAACATTGCTAGTCTCATCGAATGGCCATAGCTGATCACATGATCATATTTCCAGAAGCTTCTGAATCTCCTGAATTTTACAAATGCTGCTACCAAAGCTGACACAAAGACATTGACGATGAGCTGACTGCCTCCTTGTTCAACCTGTGATGGAGGTCATAACATTGTTGGTCATTCGTACCTTCGGGCAGAGAACAGGCTTTGTTCCTGATTCTGGACTTTAGCAGACCAGTCTCTTCCCAGTAGCCCTCCTCACCACAGACAAAGTCTTTATTACAGCCATTAAATTACAGAACTCATTTTCAATTGTCACTCTTGTGAAATTTCCTAGAGCTGACCAATGTTAATATTCGCTAATTTCTGTCCAAATCTCTATGTTATGTCTGGATTTTCTTTCTCCTCATCTTGCACATTAGCAGTGGATATTCTGGTATGTTGAAAGTGCCATACAAGGTATCACTAGTTTTATTGTGGACACCCATTCAGCTCTCTCATTAAGTTTTGACAATCATTACGAAAGCAACACAGGAGGTAGGAGGTTTGGAACAGCTCCCAATGCCTTCCTGCCTCTGCTCAAGTAAGTTCTGGGCAGGAGATCCATGGAAGACTTTCCCACTCCATCCTCACTTATGACCCTTAATGTATCAATGAACTACCACTTAAGGATCTCCTCTCGGTTGGCCTGCAATTTTCTCAGCTCCAGGACAGGCAAATAACAGGTAGACATCTGCATGATTCTTTAGGTTCAGGGAGGTGAGAGACACGAAACTGAAATAATTTGTTCATGATCTAGGGCATTGACATATGGCCAGGTTATCCTCAGATGGGTGGGAGGCCACTGGCAGTGCCCATTTATGTGCTAGAAGTGCTCAGCTTACATTGAACGAGCCTTCTGTCTAAGAGTGAAGGTGGGTTGTCCCATTGTTTTGCAAGCAACATACTGGAAAACCACCAGACTCAGAAGATTCTGTCCAGTGTGATTAGGAACACCATTGTGAACTCCTCAGTGGGGAGTGTCCTTTGAGGATTTACAGACATCGGTTTGATTTACCTAGCTAAGCCATCATTAGGCAGATGATCACAACTGACTTGCCATAACATGTGCCACTATCGACAATGGATCCAGTTTGGACCACAGAATTACACACACTCTACCAATTGGTCCATATAGCTGTTTATGATCACTCCAGCATCTGGTCATACTTCCTTACCAGGCTCTATCAGTTTAATCGTCTCTCCCTCTTTCCACGTTACACTAAACTGTCATCATTTTAAATACAACTATACTATTTGCTTCAACTACTCCCAATGTACCGACTCTCACATTTTTGCCATTCTCTTGGTATAGGAATTTCTCCTGATTACTTTATGGCTTCTTGATAACTGAGTAAAATTTGACCAAATCCAGTGTTCCTCGTACGTAGAAAATTAATCAAACTCTTGTATTATTTCAAAGGACTCTATTAGCTGGCCCCTCAAGCTTCTCCTTTCAAAAGAAAGGCCTAAACTCTTTATGCTTTCAAGATTGGCATAGCCCCTGCATTTCTGAATTATCCTAATTTGTTTTCAGCATCATGTTTTATGTCTCTATATGATTTGATAACCTGCCACTAACTGACTCAATCCTATAAATCCCATCCTGACTCTGCACAAAGCTTTCTACTCTTTTCAATCAACATGCAGTGAGATATAGTAACTTGAAAATGTCTTTCCCACCCTTAATGTGGGCTCTCACATTTTGAAAAGCTCCTTCAGTTTTTAAATCTGAGCAAAATGCTGGCAGGCCCCCCAAATGGCTCCTAATTGGGGCCTTAGTAATGCAGAATGCCTTGGAGCAGGCAGTGGATCCATTTTCCTGCCAATCCCAGGAAAATCTTCATCAGTGGTAGGAATACATTAGGGATTCCTGTGTCAGTTATGTTTTGTTGTTTTGGTCCAAATGATACCCAATGCTCCATGATTTGTGTCACAGTTTCAACAGAGTAATCCTCGCCATATTACGTGTCATTGTCAGTGTACTGCAACAAATTTTATGGCTGCAATAAAAAACAATTTACACATCAGTTGAGTGAACTGAGCGGTGGTCCTGATACAAATTATTGAAGAGTGCTCAAGACAGGTACAGAGTGCGAGTTACCAGTGAGCATAGTGCTTCATCTGGCTCCATAAAAATTCACCTCAGCCAAAGCCAACTCTCCATTGATCTCAAGTGGAATCACATCACCATATCCACAATTCTCCAATGGACATTCTTTTGGACAGACTGGATTCCACAGGGGTACCAGGTTCTCCAGCTACCTTCACAGTGGCTCTCCAATAAAGTGGTGATGGTATTGAAGTGTGAAACTTTGCTGAACACCTTGCTGGCTACACTGGGCAGTTTCTGAACAAACTAACTTCCTGCTCCCTGATGTCCACCCAAACCAAATTCCTAATTAATCCATATAAGGAATGGTGAACATTACCAGAGGCCTGGTCTAGTGCCCAGGAGGTGTGAGTTCAAATCTCACCTTAGAATGGGGTAGAATTTAATTTGAGTTAATAAACCTGGAATTTGAACTGGCATTAATAATTGTGAAAATGGTGTGCTGCCAAAACCCATCTCGTTAACTCACGTCTTTCAGACAGGGATATCCGTCATATCATGTCATCAGTTAAACCTACATGTGACTCCACAGTCAAAGTAATAAAGTTGACACTCCAATGCCTTTGGAAATGGCATGACAAGCCAATGAAAGCTCAGAGGTGCAAATACTGAGGATGATGAAGATACACATCCCTCACGCCCCGCTCCCGCAATAACCGCCCTAACAGAATCCCCCTCGTCCTCACATACCACCCCACCAACCACCGGATACAACGCATCATCCTCCGACACTTCCGCCATCTACAATCCGACACCACCACCCAAGACATTTTTCCATCCCCACCCTTCTCTGCCTTCCGGAGAGACGACACTCTCTGTGATTCCCTTCTCTGCTCCACACTCCCCTCCAACCCAACCACACCCTGCACCTTCCCCTGCAACCGCAGGAAGAGCTCCACTTGCCCCCACACCTCCTCCCTCACCCCTATCCCAGGCCCCAAGATGACTTTCCACATTAAGCAGATGTTCACCTGCACATCTGCCAATGTGGTATACTGTATCCGCTATACCCGGTGTGGCTTCCTCTACATTGGGGAAACCAAGCAGAGGCTTGGGGGCCGCTTTGCAGAACACCTCCGCTCAGTTCGCAATAAACAACTGTACCTCCCAGCCGTGAACCATTTTAACTCCCCCTCCCATTCCTTAGATGACATGTCCATCATGGGCCTCCTGCAGTCCACAATGATGCCACCTGAAGGTTGCAGGAACAGCAACTCATATTCTGCTTGGAAACCCTGCAGCCTAATGGTATCAATGTGAACTTCACAAGCTTCAAAATCTCCCCTTCCCCCACTACATCCCAAAACCAGCCCAGCTCGTCCCCGCCTCCCTAACCTGTTCTTCCTCTCACCTATCCCCTCCTCCCACCTCAAGCCGCACCTCCATTTCCTAGCTACTAACCTCATCCCGCCTCCTTGACCTGTCTGTCCTCCCTGGACTGACCTATCCCCTCCCTACCTCCCCACCTATACTCTCCTCTCCACCTATCTTCCTTTTTCGCCATCTTCGGTCTGCCTCCCCCTCTCTCCCTATTTATTCCAGAACCCTCTCCCCATCCCCCTCTCAGATGAAGGTCCTTGGCCCGAAACGTCAGCTTTTGTGCTCCTGAGATGTTGCTTGGCCTGCTGTGTTCATCCAGCTTCACACTTAGTTATCTTATACTCAGTGGGCCTGACAGCATTTTTGGAGCGAGAAACAGGGTTATTATTTCAAACACGGTCTGACTTCTTCTGGAGAAGATTGTTTGGTTCAGATTTCCAGCACCTATAGAAATGTGTCTTTAATAGTTCAGAGGAAATTAGGAATGGGCAATGAGTGCTAGCCTTGCCAGTGACATCTAAATCCCATACAATAAAAGAAAGGGTATCCCCCTATCTTCTCCACCACCATATTTCAATTATTTGTCTCACCTCTGCCTCTCTCATTGTTTCAGAAACAATTCCTTCTGGCTTGGTTAGTTCTGCTTTTGTAGTCTGCAAACAAATCCTATGACCCTGGCTTTCATAAGCCCTTAACCGATTTGATACATTCGCTTTACAATTATTAAATAAATTCAAACTCCCATTCTGTTTTAAATTATTGTGGACACTGCAAGGCTGAACTTGATAAGTTCTGACCTCTTCTGAATGTCATGCGTATGACCTCAGATCAGGTGACACCAAGTGTTCAGCTTCAACGCTGCTATTCCACTTTCTCATTGCCTGTATTAAGTCATCTTTAGGCCAGTGGGAACCTTCTTGCATTTAAATCAGAAGTTCACATTTTCAAGCCCCTATCCAGGGATTCGAAGACTTATATTGCGTTTTAATTCCAGTGTGAGACCAAGGGATCCACAGCTCATATTCCTGAAGACAGAATGCCATGGCATTGAGTGTATACATTTGGTGATGCCTGGTAATATGGCATGGTTTTTTTTTCTGGGAGACTCTATTACAATGTTAAAAAGCTGCCAACCAAATATACGCATTCAAGAAAAAAAAATCTGGAATGTTAAACTGGGATCCCAGTTGTAAACAGATCAGAAATAGCTGAAAATCTGCTTCGATAAATTCTTTTCAAATTATGACAAACTCCTCACACCAGGCTTTGTGCTGCTAATTACGTTAATTCTGCTGTCAAAATTCATTCGATCAAATGTAAATTTGTTTCCAGTCTTTTCATAAAAATGGCTAAAGTCCAGTCCACTCCACATTTATACAAAGCATTGCTTTTCCAGTCACATCTAGTGTTTGTGCATACTGACATTAACATAGTTGGTTCCTGTGCTAGTAACTGATAATTAGATATGACTTGCAAATAAGCTACAATGGTTTGAATTTCATTAGGTTTCAAATGAAATTTTGACTTGTTATTTGATCACCTTCCTTTTATTGGACCAACAATAATGGGGCTAAAATGGCAGGTAATAATTTAGCTCTTGCAATTTTCGGCCATGGTGATCAGAATTATACAGCACAAAAGGAGATAATACAGTCCCCACATGCCCATGCCAGCTGTTTGAAAGAGGCATCCAATTAGTCCTCATCAGTAATAACAAGAAGGTGCATTTACATAGCACTTTTTAATAAACTGAAACATCTTAAGTTCTCACAGAAGCTTCCCCTCTCAAACTAAAACCCGAAAAAAACTGCAGATGCTGTAATTCAGGGACAAAAACAAAAGTCGCTGGAAAAGCTCAGCAGGCCTGGCTGCATCTGTGAAGAAAAAGACAGAGTTAATGTTTTGGGTCTGGTGGCCCTTCCTCAGAAAATCAGCGCCAGGGAAAATAGCCCCAGCCTATTCAGCCTCTCCCTGTAGCTTACACCTTCCAACCCTGGCAACATTCTTGCGAATCTTTCCTGAACCCTTTCAAGTTTGACAACAGCAGGGAAACCAGAATTGTGCACAGAATTCCAAAAGTGGCCAAATCTAGAAGAACAACTCCAAACACAAACCTGCATTCTTCTAGCAGCTATACTTGTAGCACAGTTTGTATCTGTGTGGTATGAACGAGCTAGGATGAGGAGGTCGGGAGGTTCTATACAAACCCTAAGCAATTTGATATGATCTTCTGATGTTCTGTGAAGGGTCACTGGACCCGAATGTTAACTCTGATTTTTCCTTCACATATGCTGCCAGACCTGCTTAGCTTTTCCAGCAACTTCACTTCTGTTTTTGTCTCTCAAACTAGACAGTTTGTAAGTGTTCATTGTCAGTCTATCGAGAAGACCCCTCTAATTTCAAAACCACCAGCACCTGGGTGAACTACAGATCATGTGTCAGCCGACAGCGAGGAAAACAGTCAACAGTGTCAAAGCACTAGGCAATGTTGTTGAGGGGAAACTGAACTCTCGAGCTTGCTCAAAAAGTTATACAATCATAGAGTTGTATAGCACGGAAACAGACCCTTTGGTCCCCCGCATCCATGCTGATCAGATATCCTGAATTTATCTAGCCCCATTTGCCAGCATTTGGCCCATATCCCGCTAAACCCTTCCTATTCATGTACCCATCCAGAAGCCTTTTAAATGTTGTAATTGTACCAGTTTCCACCATTTTCTCTGGTAGCTCATTCCATACACACACCACCCTCTGTGTGAAAAAGGTTGCCCCTTACGTCCCTCTTAAATCTTTCCCTTTGCACCCTAAACCTATGGCCTCTTGTTTTGGACTCCCTAACCCTGAGAAAATGACCTTGGCTACTCACCCTATCCATTCCCCTCATGATTTTATAAACCTCTATAAGTTCACCTGTCAGGCTCTGACATTCCAGGGAAAATAGCTCGAGCCTATTCAGCCTCTCCCTGTAGCTCAAACCCTCCAACCCTGGCAACATTTTTGCGAATCTTTCCTGAACCCTTTCAAGTTTGACAACAGCAGGGAGACCAGAATTGTGCGCAGAATTCCAAAAGTGGCCTAATCCAAAACAACTCCAAAATGAAACCTGTATTCTTCTAGCAGCTATACTCACACCATGGTTTGCATCAGTGTGGTATGAGCTAGCTGGGATGAGGACCTCGGGAGGTTCTATACAAACCCCAAGCAATTTGATATGCTCAAGTGCAGGCAGTTCAGCAAAATGATATCAACCTAGACTTTAAGCAAATGCTTTTCACTAGGTTGAATAGTTATCCACACCAGGAGAATCATAATATAAAGAGATATTGGTCAAAAAAATTGCTTAAATCATTTCTTAAGGAGAGTGGAAAGGTGGAGACACTGACAGGCTTAGAGAAGGAGTTCTAGAACTGTGGCCTAGATAACCAAAGTCAAGGTTAGCAACAATGAAGAAATTAAAGTCAAGGGTACTCATGAGACAAAAACAAGAGGAATGCAGAGATCACAGTTACTGGGCTGAAAAAGATTTCAGAGGTAAGGACAGGTGAGATAATAGAGGAATTTGAAAACCAGGATGAGGAGTTTCAAATTAAGATTGGGAACCAATTTCAGGTCAGAGAGGAGCGGTGATAAATGAAGGGATTCAGTGCATGTTAAAGTCCATTTGAATGTTTGCGTGCTAACATATGATAAAAGATGACAGGCTGACCAGATATGCATTAAAATAGTTGACCCTGGAGGTGAAAAAATCACGGGTGAATAGGTCAAACAAGCATCATTACGAAAGTAAATGGAGGTGGTCTTGCTCATAAAATAGATAGACAGTCAGAAACTCATCTCAAGTTCAAACAGCAATATTACAGTGGCCTGGTTCAACCCTTACAGTGATCGTAGAAAGGGCTAGATTTAGCGATTAGGGAATGGAGAAAAATTCAGCCCATCTAGAAGTCACTTGGTTGTTACCTACAGAACTGTTTACACCAGCAGCTGGAATTCTCATTTTGGATCTTTGTAATTAAATTAGCAAAGTCTCTACTCACACAGATTACTGCCTATTATACAGTACAATAGGAGGCTACTGGGTCTACACTGTATTTCTGTCTTCTTGAATGAGCTGTCCAGTTCATCCCAATCCTCGAAATCCACTTACCCACAGACCTGTATGTTACTTTGCTTTTTAAAAAGTATATCCATTTCTATTTGAAAGTCACTATAGAATTTGTTGCAATCATCCTTTCAACAAGAGGTTCCAGATGTTAATAATTTGCTCCAGAAAAGAAACTTATCCTATCTCTCATTCTTTTGTCAATTCTCTTATAAGTATGTATTTGCTTCAACTGTTCTGCCAGTGAAAAAAAATTCCTCCTCATTAATTCTATCCAAAATCTTCTTCATTTTCACCCATGAATCTCCTCTTCATGCTGTTCCCTGAACTGATCTATAGAAGGCTTATTTCAAGATGTGAATATATTGTGAAACATCCAGTAATATGATCAACACAAGGGACTTGACTTTGGCAATAACAGAGAGCTTGTCCTTTATTACACAAACAGTGGAGGAGGTTGAAAATTATAAGCTTCACCCCTGAATAGCTATCATTCGCACAGAAACTGCAACGAAGATAGATCGTGTTTTGTGCATGAGCATTTTGTAGAGGCACCTGCTCATGGGAATCGCCAATGTCCCTACTTAAGAGACTTTAGAGCGTGGGAGCTTCTAACTGCAAGTGTATAGAACAAACTTGATAGGAGATGGACTAAGCCTTGGTGATTTGTACAGATAGCCAGGGTAGCCTTTGGAAATGGTCTGAGGACAGTTTGATGATCTCATGTGGCTTGTGAGAGGGATTGTTGTAAGTAGGCATGAAAATGCATAAAAAAAAACATACTCATTAAAACTGTAAAGCACATGGGAACTGTCAAAGCATCTCTAAAATCAGAAGTGTACAGGTTGGACTAGGAATTATAAATGGCAATAAGAGTTTGGTACAGGGTATGAGATTGTAAGGCTTGGCGTGGATGAGATATGACAAATGCGTGGGTTGGAGATTGAGGGGAGTTATCTATGAGGCTGTTTTAAATTTAATGCTCTTTTTTGAAACTGCAATACAGTGTTGATGAATGGACACAGGCCTCCTGTCCAGTTGACCTCTGTACTGAGGCATTCACTCATCTTTTTCCATGGTTGAACCTTACCACCCCGAATGAAGTTCCAAATTCTGAGTCAATTGTCTGCAAGTTGGTTTTCTGAAGCCAGGGAATGCCCCGAAGCTGTGGTCTTGGCTGGGGAAGGAAAATCCAGGCCAAAATCTTAATTATCAGGGGATTGACATGTCTCAAATATGCAACAAATTTGTTTGGACTGAGTACTTCGCTGTACCAGCCCATCTCTCAAATTGGTTTTCCCTAGAAAGGCTACATCATTCATAATTACTCACAATGTTGGAGGAAAAGGTCTTCAAGTGGAGTGTAATTCATTTTAATTAAACAAAAACCTTTGCTCTCCCAGTTTTGCAGCTACCAAGTAGATTAACTGCTATTTCTTTTAACTGCCTAGGGATGGCATGATTTGAAGCAATTTTTGTTATGAATGCAAAATATGTTCAGTATTCTTACCATGCTAATAATTTAATGTTTTGCAACAGCTTGAGATTTGCAAAACCAAATGTTGCTGAGGGATATTGGTTTTGGAGAGTCCCCAAGCTTCAGACAACAGACATAATTCTTAAGAAAAGGGCATTACAGAGCACACGCTCATTTGTAGAAGTGAGAGTAGAATGTAAGACAGAGCTTGCAGATTGCGTGCGTTTCAAAGCACTCAAGGGCTAAGGGGAGAACACAGTATGACTTTCATAAGTACCATTAATGGTTTGAAGTCTGAATTGTAGCTCAGATATGAACCAGAAGATAAGGAAGAAAGCCATTTTAATAGTATTTTAAAAGATTCTAAAAGACAGCTACAAGGAAGACTATTGCTATCTCATGCATAAGAGCTATCCTTTCTCAAAGGCAATTTAATATTCCTGCTGGAGTGAAGGTTATCTCTTTTTGTCTAAAGTAGGCTATTCCTATCTTTGTAAGGAAGTCTAACCTAATTTAACAAGATTAAGCTGCAGTGACTGTATGAGAACATACAAATGAGGAAAAAGGCTCCCGGCTCTCAAACAGATGCTGCTGGAAGACCTGTTCTGAAGAAAACTCAAACCGGGCTCAAAACATTAACTGTTTTTCTCTCTCCACAGATCGTGCCAAACATGCTGAAATTCTCCACCATTTTCATCTCTTTGTTTCAGATTTCCAGACATCTGTTCTGTTTTTATTTAAATATTCAGAAATTCTTAGGTGGCAGTGCACAACTCATTTGGGCATAACCTTGGTTTCCTCGCTCTCTTCAGCTGTTGCATTGCCATGGAATCCCTGCAGTGTGGGAACAGCCATTCAGCCCATCAAATCCAGACCACGCCGCCAAACAGTATCCTACCCAGACCCACCCCATCCCTGTAACCCTGTATTTCCTATGGCTAATCTAGCTAGCTTGCTCCCATCCCTAGACACTATGGGCAATTTAGCATGGTCAGTTCACGTGACCTGTACATCTTTGGACTGTGGGAGGAATTCCATGTGGAAGACAGGGGGAATATGTGCAAACTCCACACAGTTGCCTGTGGATGGAATCGAACCCAGGTCCGAGGCACTATGGAGAGGCAGTGCTAACCACTGAGCTACCATGCTGCCTGTTTCATTTTAATCTCTCCCAGTCTTCATCACCAAAATTCTTCTTTGCCCTCCTTGCTCTTTCATTGGGTTTTAAAACTCTACCATTTATATTCCTGTTGTGATATTCTACCTATCTATCAGCAGACCAGCATGCACCTTGGAGGGAGTTAAGTGATACTAATATAGAGTAACATCATGCCATGTAATATTCTTGTATAAAGGGAGCAGCTCCATTGTGAAAGGATACCGCTGTACTTTATGTTACTCACTTGGTAACACAGTTAGAGAATCAATGTCTGTCAGACAATTCAATGTATTCAGTTGTTCAAAGAGTAAATCTTCTGATACCTGTTCTCAGTAAGAACCCAGTCTCAGTGTTGTTACCAGAGATAACATAACAGGAAAACCCAAAAACACCATCAGTTTATCTGCAATTCTACAGGCCACTAGTCTGCTTTGTCTCTCTCCTCAGATGCTTCCTGAGCTGCTGAGTTTTTCCAGTTCTTTGGTCTTATTTTTGATTCTTGGCATGTGCAGCATTTTGCTTTCGAATTCATAATACCATTTATCGAAAACTTGACGACCCAGTTTTTAGGGTGAGGGGAGATTGGGGAAATGGAAGAAGTGCTGGTGATGGAAATAGAAGGAATCCAGACACTCCTTACTGTGCAAAAAAAAGTTTCCTGATTTCACTCATTTAGGGCCTAATTCGAATTTTTAAGAATGCTCTTCTTATTCTGGTTTCTCTGACCGAGAAAATAATTAAAACCGAAAGAACTGCAGATGCTGTAAAATAGGAACAAAAACAGAAGTTGCTGGAAAAGCTCAGCAGGTCTGGCAGCATCTGTGAAGAAAACAATCAGAGGTAACATTTTGGGTCTGGTGACTCTTCCCCAGTTCTGAGGAAGGGTCACCAGACCCAAACGCTAACTCTGATTTTTTTTCTTCACAGATGCTGCCAGACCTGCTCAGCTTTTCCAGCAACTTCTGCTTTTGTTCCTAAGATAATAATTACTCTGGCTCTGTGATGTGAAATTCATTTATCATTTTAGAAAGATGAAAGGCCTGTGTTGTTTAGTACCTTTCACCATCTCAGTGCATCTTAAAATGCTCTATAGTCAAGGGAATACAACTACACAACACTGTTGCTGTTGTAATCTGTTTAATAATGTTGGTTGAAGGATAAATTATAGTGAGGATGTGAGAGAGAGCTTCCCTGTTGTTTTTCAAGATAGTACCTTTGGGTTTGTACGTCTACCTGAGCAGCCACATGGAGCCTAGGTTTAACCTGTATCTGAGAGGGGGCACTACAGGGAGTGATAAAGCACATACTCAGCAATAGCCTAGACCTTGAGGTGATGCTTTTTCAGTGGCACTTGTGAATTTCTAACACAGAGGCAAGTGTAACTTAAAATTGACATTTGTACATAGCATGTTGGTTTAGTCATTGTCCCCATCTAATTGCCCCACAGCACAGTTAAGAGCCAGCCACATTGCTTTGGGTCTGGAGTCACATGTATGTCAGACCAAGTAAGGTTGGCAGATTTCCATCTGTAAATTTTAGTTTAGAATTTTAAATCCTTTTCTCAAGGTTCCACAAATAAATACAATTGGGATAAACAATACACATCAGAAAATGCGACTGTCTAACAAGTTTAGGATTGGAAACTGCTGCATTAATTATTGGTTTACTCCAACCTCCGCTATATGTTGAAAATTGAAGTGTAACAGTCCTTAATAATTTCCTTTCTTTCTCTGTGCTAACTAATGCAATGGTGTTTTTGAGTTGGATGATCAGCCAATGAATGGTGGATTGGGCTCGAGGGGCCAAATGGCCTAGTCCCGCTCCTATTCTCTATCTTTCGATGTTCTGCCACACCTCTGCAGTATAATGGATCTGAGCCCAGGCCTCCTGGCCCAGAGATGGGGACACTATACCACCACACTTTGATATTTCACAATTCATGGTTTAATCCTTTTTAAAAAGAGAAATGGAAAGATAAAACATGTTTTTTGTTTTGACAATGACCTCAACAGACATCCTATCCCTTCTTTCCTTTCAAACAGAAAACACCAAAGCCCCTAGGCTTCGTTGATCTCCTCTCCTGCACCTATTTCACAGAAACACCAGGATGCAGCTCCCGGTCTGGGACTGGCACATTGGGTAGGATGCTATTGCCTCCCTGCTGGGAATTCAGCAGTGACAAAGAAGGTGCCAATTGGTTTGCACTTGGCATCACGCCCACCTCCTCATCAGCAACACCACCCCACCACCCCAACCTGGGCCAAAACTGAATCCACTGATTGTCAATTAATGGCCTCTAATGGGCTACATCTTGGCAACGCTATAATTTTACCAACCAATGATGGAGGGGCACTGGCAGGGGTTTGGGAGTGAGTGTTGGCGCCCATGTCAAATGGTCAAGTGGAAGCTGATTCACCCTGCCTTTTGGACATTTAAAAAAGAAACTTTTCAAAGATGCAGTTTAAATGTCGCTGGGCCAGGTGGGAGTTGAACCCGTGCCTCCTGCTCCAGGCACACTACCCCACAGGACCCCCTCACAGTAGCTTTTAAGATGGGTTGGCAGGTGTGGAGTGCATGATCACCATCTCCGCACAAAATTTAACTCACTTTCTTTCCACCCTGTCTCTCAACCTTCTCAGTTTGTTTGCTTCCCACTCCTGCTGACTGTCCTCCACCATCTCCAGAGTCTCTTGTTCAAGCCAACAGTGTGATTCCCTCTCCAGTCAAGTTGGCAGTTTCATCCCACCCGTGCCCCCTCCCCCACCCTCTCTCAGTGCCACACAAGTGCTTTCGCAGACCCTCTGCCCCAGTTTCTACAATAAAAGATTATACAACGCAGGAGAACATGTACGAAAGTCCTTGACTTTTGGAAATACCCAGCGACAGCACAACTCTTTAGCATTGATTCGATGGCTAATAACAATGAAATTACTAAATTGCAACAATACTTTTATGTCCTGAATAGCGACCATGTTAATCATGAAGGAATACTGAAGAGATTGCTTTGCTTCCAGATGGATAATATTTGGGACAGAGGTGAAACTCATAAATCTAGCGTCAAAAACTCTTAACTTCTGCGCCCTGATGTGGAAACCTTATTGCACTACTCCATCGTACCGCAACAACAATGTTAGCAATTAGCTTTTTCATCAGATGGCATTGTGTGCTGTTTGTTCACAAGTCAGTGCTCACTACAGAATGGGAACTATTGGGCAATGTTTTGCATTTGGGGTTTGATCACTGGCATAGGTAGTAAATCACCAAATGGTAATAGTGCAGAAGGAGGCCATTCAGCCGATTGTGTCTACACAGGGCTCTCTAAATGAGCAAATCACTTAATGCCATTCTCCAGCCTTCTTCTGTAATCCTACACATTTCCCTTGCCAGACAACAGTCTAATTTCCTTTTGATACTGGGCCCTGACCTGCCTCACATCAGTAATTGTCAACTGCAGTGACGGTCAGTGAAATAGGTGGCTAAGGCTAGGGTGGGGGACTGGGTGACACTCAAGGTGATGCTGTAGTGGCAGGCCTTCAAGTTTTGGTGTGGATTCCTCTGTTCTTTGCATTAGCTCAGGCCAGACTTCTCAGACCTTTTATCAAGTAATGTTACAATATTGATGAACAATGGAGCTCCTTGCTCTGCATTACATTCATTCCAACTGTGTAGCATACTCCTGGCACACGGTTACAGGGGTATCAGTATATCACATTGTCGCTCAAGATTCCAGAATCCATGGTGAAACTGGAAATTTCCAACTGTCAATGGCCCTAATTGGCTTCTTAACTGAGATAATAAGTTCTCCAGCCATTACAGTCATTACAAGCCAAAGAGGAAATGTTACAAGTTAAATGATAGTAATATAATGTAACAGAAGCAAAACCAAATGACAACAGGATACTCGTGCTACTGGGAACCTGATAGAATCAAGGGTCAAGAGGATGCTATAATGATCAGAGAAACCATAAGGTATCTGTTTACTCTGGAATTAGATGTCATAATTAAATATACACGCACAAAACACAGCTGAATGCTGTAATTTGCAGTTGATGAAACTGTCAAATGGCAGTAGAAATGAATAAAAGACATGATGTATCATTGGAGAAATCGCCTGGCATCATCAGTAGAGGCTATCTCTCTATCAGCTGTGAACAAAGTCAGCTTGAAACTTGATTGAAGACTGAAGATTTGCCGAGTGATTATTTAGTCATTGCCAAACACCCCCCTACCAGCATTCCCATCTCCCCCCTGCCCCCCAATGCAAGCCTGAGGAATCAGAACCATAGCAGAGAAGTCGCACACTGGCCAGTGTCAGGAAATGCTATGATTTCTTGCCTTTTTACCAAACCTCGTACTGACACTGAAACTCTACCGATTAACTTGCATTATGAAATAAGACACAGAATTCTCAAAATTCTCTTGGACATTTTGACAGTGATGTATGGAAAACTGCAAATTCTATTCTCATGCAAGAAAATCACACTGTAGGAATACTGAATTGCTCATAACAAATTATTCCATAAATTAATGCCAATTTAATTGAATTCAGCTATTAAATATCTTTGTGTATCAGAAAACTTCTATCTCGGCTGCAATTTATTTTTTCCCATGCTGTTGTTAAATTGAATAATCAATATCTCTTTGAGTCCATTGACCCATCTTCAGAACTTCTGAAGATGACTCCCTAAACTTGAAACATTAACCATCTTTTCTGTCCAGATTCTCCAAGACCTGCTGAGTTTCTCCAGGGGTTTCTGCTTTTTTTGTGCGTGTGTTTCAGATTTATATCAAGTTCTGTTTTAGTTTAATTAATTTCTCTTTGCTGATGGTTCTGGGAATGGATTTGAAATGCATGCTTCCTGTCTGTCTCTGTGATTTTAAGTAGACCACCCAGAACTCATCCATGGAGACGCAATGGGTCCTGTTTGATTCTGGGTCTGTTGGCCTATTAGTTGGCTAGTTTGGGCAGCAGTAGGTGATGCCAATGGCTTTGGAGGGTGGAAAGGAGGAAGCAATTGTCCAGAATTCCCACATCCTAAACGCCACACACTGGTATGTTTTGGGTTCATCTCAGAGAGATTAGTCCATAGTTGTGTGGTGTGCCAACACTCAGTGTCTAAGAGCACACAGGGAGTGATGCCTGGGTGAGATATTCACAGTAGGATGGTGCCTGTTGAACCATAACTAACCAGAATCACACCCTGAGGTGAGTAAGAAAACTGAAGACCAAGTCATCGCTGAGGGACCACTTGAGTGATTGAAAGCATTATGGACTTTTTATAACAAATAAAAACCTTATTCCGCCATGTATATTACCCTACCCTATGGTAACAAAGGAGGCAACATAATAATAGTTTTATAACCTCTTCATTAGACTGCTCCTATGATTACCCCAGGCTATTCAATGCTCTTTAATAACTCACTGGATGGGTTAGGAGGTGTTTTTATGCACTTTTTTTGGGCTGACACTTGATCTCACTGCAGTTCTGTACACAATGGTGGAGGAAGGCATGAATCTATTAAACAGCATGGTCTTTGTCAGCAGTCCGAGGCTGTCCCTTCTGTTTCCACATTGCAGACTGGCTTGTCAAATCAAATCATAGATTTCAAAGGCATCGAACACCCAATTCTACTCAGAGTGAAGAGTTAATGAATAGCGTGCCACCATCAACGCCCCACTGACGGTTATGACTTTCGCAGCAGATATGTGCTGAAGTTTGGCAAACATTCATGAACAAACTCTTGTGCTTCGTTTATATAGAAGGAAAATACAGTTAACAATCTCCACTGCCTTTACAAGTCAAGCATGAAAGATGACAAATGGCATTCGTCTTGGAATGTAGCATTTTGTTTTTTTTTCTGGAAACCAGTCTTTATTAATAAAAATAGACTCCATCTGTGCTGGCATACATCAGTGTCATAGTTTCCTGGCAGACAAAGCGAGAAGTATTCATTATGTTTTGAGAAAATACATTTTGTGTTTGTCTGGACAAATAGTAGGACTGCTGCCAAGGGTTTATACACCATGACAGATGGATGGGGGCAGAAAGTGAGAGAGGGAGGGTAGATTACTGGACTAACTTCAGTAAGCCAAGCGATGTTTTCAATCCCACAGCTGCAACCTGCACCTGAATGAAATTATCAATGTCTTTTCAGAGTGCTGCATTAACATCACTGACGTCCTTTGAAAGAAAATCATAAAGGAAAGGACCAGCCCTTATGGCATAAATCCTGCATGTGTGTTAGAGCATAGAGGCATAGATGTGTACAGCACAGAAATGGGCCCTTCAGCCCCACTCCTCTATGTTAACCAGGTTTACTAAACTGAACTAAGATATCAAGGTGTAGAGCTGGATGAACACAGCAGGTCAAGCAGCATATTAGAAGTAGATACTGCTTGGCCTGCTGTGTTCATCCAGCTCTACACCTTGTTATCTCAGATTGTCCAGCATCTGCAGTTCCTACTATCCCTTACTAAACTGAACTAGTCTCATTTGCCTGTGTTTTGCTCATATCCCCCTAAACCTTTCCTATCCATGTAACTGTCCTAATGTCTTTTAAATATTGTAATCATACCAGCCTCCATCACTTCCTCTGGCAGCTCCTTCCATACATGCACCCCGCTCTGTGTGTAAAAGTTGCCCCTTGGGTCACTTTTAAATTTTCCATTGCTCTCTCTGAACTTATGCTGTTTAGTTTTGGTCACACCCAACCTGGGAAAGAAGACTTTGACTATTCACCTTATCCATGCCCCTCTTGATTTTATAAACCTCTACAAAGTCACCCTTCAGCCTCCGGGACTCCAGGGGAAAAAGAAAAGAGTCCCAGCCTAGTGAGCCTCTCCTTATAACTCAAACCTTCCAGTCTGGGTAATATCCTTGTAAATCTTTCTGCACCCTTTCTAGTTTCATAATAACATTCCTGTAGATAGGGCGGCCAGAAGTGTACAGAGTTCTCCAAATGTAGCCTTATTAATGTCTTGTCCAGCTGTACAAGTCTCCCCTCTATTTTCATATATTTTTTTCCCGTTGTGTCCTCTGTACAGGTTATGGCCATGTGCTCAAAACTGCTTCAATGCAAACAGTCCTACTCATCACAAGGGAATTTCGCAAGTATTAAGTAGAGGAATCAGAAAAAAAAATTAACAAATTAAAAGTCATTTTTTTGATTAAACAAATAGCTTATCAAGTTGGACGTTTGAGCATAGTTGAAGAATTGTGTGAAGACAACTTTCAACATGCAAAGACAGAGCAGCAGGGACTGCTAGAGGGAAGTGAATGTGTTTCTCGGGAATAGGAGCTTTTCAAGAGAGGCAAAAACATCTCTCTGTAAATGGAAATGCACCATGACAGAGACCATTTAATACCTATAATCTTGCCATAGATTTCTACACTCCTCTCCTATTCTGCTTTTGTGTGTGACATGCTGGAGAGACAAATATGGAGCAAAGGAATTGATTTGTCGAGAAGAATCTTTGTTCAGAATTACTTTCTGTAATGTAGAAATGTGACACAGAAAGGAGGCGAATTGAAAATCAGTTGGCAGGTGAAGTCTCCAGAGTGCCAAATGATAATAATTTTTAGCCTGAGAGTTATTTCTGTGGCTGCTTAGGGATCATGCAAGCACGTTATCACGTCGGGGGGGGGGGGGGGACAAAAGACCAATCAGCCCATCAAGCTGGAATTTACATTCATCCAGAATGGTGCTTAACCATGTTTTGAGCTCTCTTGGTAAATTAGCCTCCAGCAATTTGTGGGAGGTTATTCCAAAAAGTTATCATATTGAAATTTACTTTTCACTAATTGAAGCCAGTCACTCTTAGCCTGATTAAATTAGTCTGAAAGTAATATTTTAAGTTTACCAGATCAATGCCACTTTTTATTTTAACTGCTTTAATAAACACCCCTCTCCACTCTTAAAGGAGAGAGCCTTTATTTTCTTAAATCTTTTGTTGTATTGCAAGGACACAAGTCTTTATTATTGTTCCCCTTTCTATACTGTCTCCAATATTACAATCCCATGTTGAGGGGTGGAAAACAGTTTGGAGACAGTGCTGCAACTTATTTTGACTATCTGTGCATATCAGTTGATCTGCTCTTTTAGCCAACATATTTACATGGTCAGCCCAGTTGAGTTTCTGGTCAATGGTAATGTGCGGGATGTTGTAGTGGGACATTCAGTGGTGGTAACACCGTTGAAGATGTTTGGTATTTTTGCTGCAACAGAAGCACTGTCTATTGTGATTAAAATAAGGGCCGCTGTAACCAAGCCCTTGAATGATCTCCAGTCTTGCGGATATTGAACATAGAACATAGAACATTACAGCACAGTACAGGCCCTTCGGCCCTCGATGTTGCGCCAACCTATCATACCGATCTGAAGCCCATCTAACCTACTCTATTCCATGTACGTCCATATGCTTATCCAAATGACGACTTAAATGTACCTAAAGTTGGTGAATCTACTACCGTTGCAGGCAAAGCGTTCCATTCCTTTACTACTCTGTGAGTAAAGAAACCACCTCTGACATCTGTCCTATATCTTTCACCTTTCAATTTAAAGCTATGCCCCCTCATGCTCGCCGTCACCATCCTAGGAAAAAGGCTCTCCCCATCCACCCTATCTAACCCTCTGATTATTTTATATGTTTCAATTAAGTTACCTCTCACAACCTCTTCTCTCTAACAAAAACAGCCTCAAATCCCTCAGCCTTTCCTCGTAAGACCTTCCCTCCATACCAGGCAACATCCTAGTAAATCTTCTCTGCACCCTTTCCAAAGCTTCCACATCCTTCTTATAATGCGGTGACCAGAACTGTACACAGTACTCCAAGTGCGGCCGCACCAGAGTTTTGTACAGCTTCACCATAACCTCTTGGTTCTGAAACTCGATCCCTCTATTAATAAAAGCTAAAACACTGTATGCCTTCTTAACAGCCCTGTCAACCTGGGTGGCAACTTTCAAGGATCTGTGTACATGGACACCGAGATCTCTCTGCTCATCTACACTACTAAGAATCTTACCATTAGCCCTGTACTTTGCCTTCTGGTTACTCCTACCAAAGTGCATCACCTCACACTTGTCTGCATTAAACTCCATTTGCCACCTCTCAGCCCAGCTCTGCAGCTCATCTATGTCTCTGTGCAACCTACAGCATCCTTCGTCACTATCCACTACTCCACCGACCTTAGTGTCGTCTGCAAATTTACTAACCCATCCTTCTATGCCCTCATCCAGGTCATGGATTGTGAAAAAGAAGGAACTACAGTTTTCTATTCTGAAAACAATTATATGCTGCTATACAACATAATGCTCTACATGTGTGAGTGTGGAATCTGCTATTATTTTTAGGTGCATTAAAGGATTGCTTTACAATCTCTTGTACCTTCATTGTAACACTCATTTTCTGACATTGTGTTTGTTGGTATGTATTTAACTTAAGCATGAATTTAAGTCAGGCTCTTTTCCTAATAACAGTTGTCTCCTTTCTCTTTCCCTGCTGCACTTTCTGTTTGTGCTGCATATACACTTAACAGGCTCACAGTTGATTTTTGCGTCCAGGCTACTTAAGGAAATAAGAGTCAGCAAGGATACAATCAGCTACCCCTGAAAAATGTAGTTCACCTGCCTCCCCAGTCCATTGTTGCACCTCTAACTGGTCCACTGAATTTCTTGTCCAGTTCCAATGTTTAGTTTTGAAAGATGCAACGTGTAAAACATCTTCAAAAAGCTAAAATAAACAATGTGAAAACAACTGAGTGGCACAGTGGTTAGCTCTGCTGCCTCACAATGCCAGGAACCTGGGTTCAATTCCAGCCTTGGGTGACAGTGTCTGTGTGGTGTCTTCACATTCTCCCCATGTCTGTGTGGCTTTGGTCTGGTTTCCTCCCATAGTCCAAAGGTGTGCAGGTTAGGTGGACTGGCCATGCTGAATTGCCCTGTAGTGTCCTTGCATGCCTAGGCTAGGTGAAATGTTATGGTAATTGTGGGGGTTTTGGTGCAGTGCGGAGGGTTAGATCTGGGTAGGATGCTCTTTAGAGGGTCAGTGCAGACTCAATACGCCAAATGGCCTATCTCTGCACTGTAGGGATTGTATTGCAAGTTCCATTATTTACTGAATTTGTAACGTTAAAAAGCTTTTTTACTGAAAGGATCCTCTTCATCTTGAAGACACTTATATCCATTCCGATGCCACATGCAGAACTACCTCAATTTAGATCAAGTATCAGTATCAGTCCAAGTGTCCCAGTCCTTTGAACTTGTGGAACAAAAACAGAAGTTGCCATTAAAGCTCAGTAGGTCTGGCAACATCTATGAAGCAAAAAATAGATTTAACGTTTCGGGTCTGGTGACCCTTCATCAGAACTGTGGATATTGTCTGAATTATTTACAGAAAGCAAGACAAGGTAAAGACACACCTTCCCACCAGTGGGCTCCATTACGTGCCGTGACAAAAAAAAATCCTTGGTCAGATTCCATCACAGCAGTTTACTCGGCCTTTTCCAGTTTGAAGTGGGTTGGCTTCAGTCAAGGAAAAAGAAGAGCTTTCCAAATCAAAAGAAAAATAACTGCTTATATAGGGGGTCTTTCTTGACCTATCATGAAAGGGATAACCAAGCTTCTTTGAGAGCTCTGTAGATGTGAGCTGCATGCAAATGAAAAACCATAATGTTGGTGGAGAAAAAACACTTGCTCTTCAAACAGTTTAACTTCAGTTTGGCAACCAGTCAAGTAAAAGCAAAAAAGCGCTCATCTGCTGCAAAAATGAGTCCTGATTGTTTAATGAAAATCGCACTTTTAATAGGAGTATGTTTTCTTTAAAGAAGAACTGTACTGTTTACATATTTATTGGCTGAACAGATTATGGTTATGTAGTTTGTTTTGTCCAGATCTGGGAAATGGACATTCTTAACAAATGGGCTGCACTGGGTTGTTTATTTTAAGTCACTAACTCGTAAATGAAAAATGGAGCAAAGGAATGTGAAGACAATTAAAAGCTGTAATTGGCTTGGCAGATGTCCCAAATTGACGTTAGTTGGGAAATTAAATTTGAGATTTGATTGGTCAAGACAGCTACTATTAATGCATAATAAAGCTTGTATTCTAAATTGGTCATTATCTAGTAATGATGGCAATTAACACTATACCGTGTTTTATTCTCACACAGGGCTGACTGAAGCACTGTGCTACACTTCATACCTTAGTTTACTTTCAGTTTACTATTTCTGCTGCTAGCAAGGCAGAATCCTCATTATAACTAACAGAGGAGCAGCTCTTAGGATCCTGAAAAGGTTCTCGTCTACCAGTGCTGCTGAAATGGACAGACTAGTTTGGCACTTGCCCCTTCATCAGTGTACACAGCGGAAACTGCATCGAAGATGGGCTATATTTGTCTACATCTACATCTACATGTAATCTAGTTACTATAAGGAGGACAGAGCTGTGTGCATGCAGATTTAATTATCCCTTGTGTTCATGTGCTTTTGTGCAATCTTTAAAAACTGTCTGATCAGGGAAGATCTGCCATAGTTTTTTTTTGTGCCGTTCCTTCTGATGCAGCATGCCTTCCGTTGTGACATTGCAAATGGGGAGACTATCAACAGCTCACTGTCCCTGTTCATTGTGTCACTGAATTAGAATCGCAAGATTTTACTGTAAGGAGAATCTATGAAAATTATGAGCCTTCGCATTTCCTCAGAGTCTCATCTGCTAAATGTAAAATGGAATAATAAAAGTGAAATATATCTTAGCTTTTCATTCCTTTGTGTGTGGGTAAATCTGCAAATATTTAAACATTCACTGAAACTCTGTCCAGCCTGGGGAAGAGGGAGGGAGTGTTCAGGCTGACAAGGTCATGGTAAGTTGGAGTTTTGCTGAGAAGTCTGATGCCTAACAAAAACGACCACTCAAAGACTGGATTTGGCATGGCCTGTAGAAGGATTGCTTTGTCTGCTGGCATCTCGTTCAAACAGTGCCCTGGTACTGGGCTACACTGTACCCATTGGTACACATGGCACTTTCTGCAATTGGTGGTCACCACTGGATGAATATCTCATTGATACTAATACCTGGCTTGTTGCGGGGACAGGGAGAGTCTCTGTTTTTGTCAAAGCTGCTATTGAAACTTGAAATCACACACCACCGTTTCACCAAGGTGAGTTTGGGGAAGCGGGGTGGAGGTTGGTGGAATAGGGTAGTTTGCACATACGTGATTCACAGAAGTAGATTCACATGTTAAAGGGCACAAGATCAAACTTTTGCTGTTGGGTTACCATAGTACAATGTCAGGTAAAAGTTTAAAATTACTAAAATTCTTTGAAGTGATAAGATAACTATTTGGAGAGCCAAAGTACATTACTCATCGTTTATATTTTTCTAGTGACATATTTGTGAAAGCTAAAATGCCCTTTGAGAGGGATTAAATGTTCATTAAGAGCAATTAATTGTCAACAACGTGTCGGCCAGACTAGGTAAGGATGGCAGTTTCCTTCTTAAAGATAGGGAGGTTTTTTTCCAACAATTGGTTCATCATCATCATGATTTGACTTGTAACACCATATTTTTAAAAATTTCCACCATCTGCTATGGTGGAATTTGAACCCAGGACCCTGGAGTTACAGTCTACTGATAATACCATGAGGCCACCACCTCCCCTTAATTATATTTTTGATTAGTAAATTGCAAATGGACAACCAACACTCTAAGTGGGAATGTTACTTATATAAAAAAAACAGAGTACTGTTGATGCCATAAATCAGGAATGAAAACAGAATTGCTGGGAAAATTCAGCAGGTCTTGAAGCATCTGTGGAGAGAAAGCAGAGCTAACTTTTGGATCCAGTGACCCTTCTTCAGAACTGGTTGTAGCTCGGAAAAGGTTGGAATGTAAGCTGGTAGTATCCCGCTGGAGGTGGCAGGAATGGCAGCTAACGATCCTTTGGATGTCTATGATGGCGAGTGAGGGCCAGGGGATCCTATCGCTTTTTGAGAAGTGAGGGTGAGGGCAGAAGTACAGGAGATGGTTCAGACATGTCTCAGAGGCCTGACAACCAATGTGGTGGGGAATCCTTGTTTAGGGAAGATGGTGGACATTTTGGAGACCCCTGCCCCCTCGTAGAAGTTGACATCACTGGTACAGATGCAACAGAGATGGAGAAACGGAGATAATGGAATAGAGTTTCCCTGGCCACCTCACCGCCATCCACATCCAAAGGATCACTAGCTGTCATACCACCACATCCAGCAGATGCCACAACTTGACACATATTCCCCTCCTATCCCTTGTCAGATTTCTGCAGGGACGATTCCTTCTGGGGCACCCTAGTCCACTCTTCCTCCATTTCCAACACCTCCCCACACCCCCTTGGCACCTTCCTTTGCAATCACAGCGCCCTGCCTGATTAGTTCCTCCCTCCTCACTGTCCAAAGTTCCTGGCACGCCATCCCGGTGAAGCGGCAATTTATCTGCACTTCGCTCAATCTAGCTCACTGTATTCTTTGCTCAAAAATAAAAACTGAAAGTACTGCGGATGCTATAAATCAGGAACAAAAACAAGAGTTGCTGGAAAAGCTCAGCAGGTCTGGCAGCATCCGTGAAGGTTAAAAAAAAAACAGAATTAACGTTTCGGGTCCGGTGGCCTTTCCTCATTTCAATATGTTCCGAGGAAGGATCACTGGACCCGAAACGTTAACTCTAGTTTTTCCTTCACAGATGCTGTCAGACCTGCTGAGCTTTTCCAGCAACTGTGTTTTTGTTCTTTGCTCACAACGTGGTCTCCTCTACATTTGGGAGCAGACTGGGTGATCGCTTTACCAAGCACCTACATCCTGTGTGCAAAAAAATGACCTTGAACTGCCTGCCACCTCAGCACAGCAGCATATTCCTGGGCCAATATCTCTGTCACGGTCTTGCTGCAGTGCTCCAGCAAAGCTCTGCACAAACTGGGACAGCAACACCTCATTTTCTGCTTGGATATCCTGTGGCATTCTGGACTCAAGATAGAGTTCAATAATTTTAAGGTCTGAGCATCGTCTTCCATGCCCTTATCCCAAACCTGTCATTATATGGGCTGCTACCACAAACTGCCCGTTGTCAGCTTAGTGGTCCCCCTTAGTGGTTATTGATTTCCCCAACCTGACATTTACCCACTCGTTTGTCTGTCCAACTACTGTTCTCTCTCTTTGGGGTCTATCTCTACCCATTGTTTACTCTCCCACCTCATCTTCAACAATGTGTACCAATCCTTTCCTGGCTACTATCAGTTCTGAAGAAGGGTCACCAGACCTGAAATGCCAACACTGATTTCTCGCCACAGATGCTGCCACTCCCGCTGATATTTCTGAGTAATTTCATTTTTTGCGTGCTATTTGAAAATAAGAGGGAAAACAAAGTGTTCATTTTTTACATATTATGTTAAGTAAATATACAAATGTAATATATTATTCTGTACTGTATGATTGGTAATTTTCTACTTAATTAGTTTCATATAGGGTGGCACAGTGCTTAGCACTGCTGTCGCAGCATCAGGGACCCAGGTTCGATTCCAGCCTCAGGCGACTGTCTGTGTGGAGTTTGCACATTCTCCCGTGTCTGCGGGGTTTCCTCCAGGTGCTTCGGTTTCCTACCACAGTCCAAAGATGTGCAGGCTAGGTGGATTAGCCATGCTAAATTGCCCGCAGTGGCCAGGGATGTGCAGGCTGGGTGAATTAGCCAGGCAGGATTGCTGGGGCAGGTTGGGGGTGTGAATAGGATACTGTTTGGAGGGTCAGCATGCTTTTTGGACTGCAAGGGTTCTGTGACGATTCTATTAAAAGCCACACAGTAGATCATAAATGGTGGGAACTACAGTAGGCTGTGTATCACCATGCTTTGTCACTGATTAAAACTGGACAGTGCTTGTCTAGTAGTTTGTGAAGAATTATTCCATTTGCAAATCCGAATCAAATGAAGCAAACGACGTACAGGAGATGGAAACAGTTGATTTGTGGCGGGATTGTCCTCATTTGTCATCTGAAATTCAGTAAGGAGATTTAAGATACTCACTTTAGAGTTGGACACTGGGGCTTTTTGGAAAAAAGAATCTGCCATTTCAAGCTTAATCATGGCTACCCTGAAGCTTTTCTGTCAGTTGGGTCAGTTAAACAAATCCTTGGAAGAAGGCACTTCATTAATATGACGGCTTCCCAATTTTACAGTTTCCATTTGCAAAATGTTTCCGCGCACAAAAGTACAAACTGACAAGTCCATATTAAAACACAGTCACTGATTAATCCAGAATCAGGAAAGATGTCTTTGCCTGAAGTGGGGTGAGAAAGAGAACTTGTTGGCTAGGTGAAGTAGGTTGCTGAGATATCTTCAAGGAGGAGCCGGGGAGGGGCTGAGGAAGTAGGGTGTAGAAGGACGTATTCATGGGATTAGAATAAGGGCTGCAAATGGAGGTTTGTGTGGAAAACAGATTCTATTACAGGGATAAATGACTTGAAATCAATATTAAACCAGAGCCAGCAGGCAAAAGGCATTCAGGCCAAGGAAGATGTCCCATAGACGTATGTGTTGACTCACTGGGTTGCAGTTTTATAGTATTAAAATGCTGCAGAGGGTTCTGGTTAAAACTTGCTGTGTAAATGTGAACAGTCATGGTGGATATGGTCACAAAACAGATAATTTCAAAAGAGCTCTGAAGCATTTTATAAATGGCCAATTTGCAAAAAGAATTAATGCAGAGCCATAGTGAGGACCATAATACTGCTGAACATCGTCATTTTCAAACCAAACTGTAGGATTTGGTAATTGGGCTGGTAAAATGTTAAATGTCTAATTCTTTGCAACAATAGATAATTTGAACCAAATTACACTGGATTTTGACTAATTATGTGTTCTGATTCATGTTTTTTGTTGCTGAGGGAGTGTTAAGGAAAAGTTAATTAAAGGTCGCTTCAAATGGTTTCAACTGAAGTCAAGAAACATATTGCTAATTCACCATATTTAACAGTTTCATATTCAGACTAATGTTGACAGCAACGCTGCTTGTCAGTCAGTTTAACTTTCAAAATTCATGTCGCAGTTTGCAATTGACGTTGGTACAAAAATTTTCTTTTTGCTGACTATTGACAAGATTTCAAGGGGACAGTTTATGCAATATATGAGCCGATGCGATGTCTTTGCACTTGAATGAATGAAGCTTTGAGATCTCAGAGGTACTTCATGGTAACCTTGATCATGAGGTTGACAAAGTCCTTGTGACTTCAAACTGACAATCTACCCATCTTTCTGCAAGTCCTCTGAAACAAAAAGAGTTGCTTAAACTGAGCCAATATTCAGTGGGTCATGTTTCTCTCAAGGGAACACTGTTACCTGACAGCTTTCTCACTCATTTACTTCAAGAGATTTCAAAGATTGAAGAATAAAAATTGTAGAGAGTCTTGCAAGCAAACAATTTTCAAATTATTGCTGTACTTCTTGAAGCACTTTACAGACAATTAAGTGCTTTTTGAAGTGTAGCCATTATGGTAATCAGAGATTCTCTACAGTGTGAAATCAGGTTGTTCAGCCCATCAAGTCCACACTGACCCTCCAAAGAGCATCCCACCCAAACCAATCGACCCCTCATCCTACATTTTTACCATGGCTAATCCAGCCAGCCTACACACAATGGACAATTTAGCATAGTCAATCCACCCTAACCCGCACATCTTTGGACCGTGGGAGGAAACCGGAGCACCTGGAGGAATCGCACAGAGGCAAAGGGGGGATGTGCAAACTCCACACAGACAGTTGCTTGAGGGGGGGGAATCAAACCTGGTTTCTTGGCGCTGTCAGACAGTAATGCCAGCCACTAAGCAAATGTGCTGCCCTAATGTCAAATAACGTCATGGTTTTTCCCAAAGTTGCTTATAATCATTTTTTAAATCAATGTGCTTGGTGTAACAGTGTTGCCTGCTCTCCAGGATTGCCCTGGGCCAGAACATTTTGTGGTATTGTGGTTTTCCTTCTTGGCACTCAAAAAGCCAGTGCATTTCCACACACTGAGTTGACCCACTGCCATTTTGTGGAGGAGGTACGTTAACTCTGGGGAGGGGGAGCACCTGGCCCTCACTCTGGGGACCATATATCTTATTGTCTAGCAGCTCCCCAGTTCCAGCAGCATTTGACACTGCAGTGGACAGCAGTAGTGCTGCAAACATTCCTCAGCATCAGAATCTTGGACCAGGTAAATACGTGAATCTCACAGCAAGGAGGGGAAGTGAGATCTGGAGAGGTCAGCAGAAGGGTGAATGGTGAAAGAGGGGAAGGGGGACCTGAAATAAATACAGAGAGGGTGAGGCAATGATAGAAATTGGATAGTGGAGCAGATAGGTGGGAGAGAGGATGAAGCCAGTAAAAGTGATTGTAGGTAGGAAGCTGGGATGGGGATTTGTCAGTGAGGAGAGTGGAGCAGATAGGTGGGAGAGAAGATGGGTACGTGAGGTGGGGCTGGTCTTGGGATAAGGTTGGGGGTGGAGAGATTTTGAAGCTCATAAAGTCCACATTGAGATCAATGGGTTGTAGGGTTCCAAGGCGGAATATGAGGTGCTGTTCTTTCAGTTTTCAGGTGGCATTGCTGTGACACGGGAGGAGGCCCAGGATGGGCATGTCGTCCAAGGAGTGGGAGGGGGAGCTGAAGTGGTTCGCGACTGGGAGGTGTTGTCATTTGTCACGAACCAAATGTAGGTGTCCACGAAGCAGTCTCGGAGCCTCCGCTTGATGTAGCACTTCCTGCGGTTGCAGGGAAAGGTGCCGGGGGATGGTGGGGCTATTGGGGAGTGTAGGGCGGAGGAATTGGGAATAGGGGATCGCACCCTTGCAGGAAGGTGGGTGAAACTAGGCTGCAATTAGACTACACCTCCTCTCACCCACCTTCCCGCAAGGATGAGATCCCCATTCCCAATTCCTCCACTCCACACTCCCCACTAGCCCCACCACCCCCGGCACCTCAAGATGAGGTGTTCCACTCCCAGGCATCCCAGATGTCCTCATTTATCAAGGATCACAATTTCCCGCCCACAGTGGTCAAAAACACCCTCAACCATATCTCTTGCATTTCCCACATCTCAGCCCTCGCATCCCCTCCTCACATCAAAAACAAAGACAGAATTCCACTTGTCCTCATGTATCACCCAATTACCTCCAGATTCAATGCATCATTCTCCACCACTTCCGCCACCTGCAATCTGACCCCACTATGAAGGATATATTTCCCTCCCCACCCTTATCTGCCTTCCAGAGGGATCGTTCTCTCCATGTCTCCCTCTTCCGCCCCACACTCTATACTCGGTTCGTGATGAGCCTTAACACCTCCCTGTCATAAATCACTTCAACTCCTTCTCCCACTCCCTGGAAGACATGCCCATCCTGGGCCTCTTCCATGGCACAATGATGCCACCCGAAAAACAGCACCTCATATTCCGTTTGGGAACCCTGCAACCCAATGGTCTCAATGTGGACTTTATGAGCTTCAAAATCTCCCCACCCCTGACCTCATCTCAAGACCAGCGCCCATCCTCTTATCCCCACCTCCTTGACCTATCGGTCTTCTTTCCCACCTATCTGTTGCTCTCATCTCACTGACCAACCCCACCCCTACTTCTTGCCCACTAGCCTCACCCCACCTCCTTGACCTCTCTGTCTTCCTTCCCACCTACCCGCGCCTCCCTCTTCACTGACCAACCCCCATCCCAACTCCCTACCTACACCCACCTTCACTAGCTTCATCCCTACCTCCTTGACCTGTCTGTCTTCTCTCCAGCTATCTGCTCCACTATCTACCTTCTGTCATCTCATCGCCCTCTCTGTTTATTTCAGGGCCCCCTTCCCCTCCCACAAGACTAACTAAAATGTCACCTGTTACATCATAAAATTGCAGAGAGGGAAGGTTATTCAATGAGTCTTATAAGAACCTCTAGCCTGCAAACCTGCCGGAAGCAGTTAACAGAATTCTGCCACAGATGTCTTCTCAGAATCTAAAGATAAAATCTGTCAGCAGCTGGGGGGAGAAAAATATTGAGTAGCATTCAAATGATATTGGACATTGAGGATAAAGGCAGCTGGTCCAATAGTCAGAGATCATCTTACTTGGTAATGACAGACTTCTGGCTTTTCAGTTGGAAGACCATGTGCTTGGAGGACGGACACGTTGATCATCATTGGTAAAAGGTTTGGGGGACATAGAGGGAGGGGCTCATGTAATGCAACCTTCTGGAATACATCCAGCCAGAGCATACATGTTGCTGATTTGAGAAACCAAACTCAGTGGGAATTGAAGTGGTATTTGGTGAGCCTAGTGCAGAATCTGTCACTGTGGGTGGGTGACAACGCAGAGAACTGGACACAAATCTCAACAAGCTCCTGCCTTCTCCCCCATACCTTTTGATGCCTTAAGCCCTAAGAGCTATATCTAACTCACCCTGAAAAACATGCAACATTATGACTTCAACTTCTTTCTGTGGCAGAGAATTCCATAGGTTCATTACTCCCTAGGTGCTGATATTTCTTCTTATTTCAGTCCTAACCAGCCTATTCTGTATACTTAAATTGTGACCACTTGCTCTGGTCTGCCTGGTAATCAGGAACATGCTTCCTACATGTATTCTTTCTGGTCCTGTGAGAACCTTATATATTTACGAAAATCCCTTTCATTCTTTTAAACTAGAGTGAATATAGTCCTAACCGATTCAATCTCTCGTCATCAGTCATTTTTGCCATGCCAGGAATTAGTTTGGGAAACCTTTGTTGCACTCCCTCTATAATCAGGACATCCTTTTTCAGATAGGGAAATCCAAAACTGCACACAATACTCCAGGTGTGGTCTCATCAATGTCCCGTATAATTGCAGCAAGATGTCACTGTTCCTGAACTCAAATGCTCTTGCTTTGACGGTGAACTGCATCTGCATGCTTACTTTCAGTGATGGAATCTAGCACAAAATTAGAGCTAGGTTAGTCAATGTTTTTAAGGGTTCTATTACCAAGCAGGTAGATACAATTCAGAAGCAGATGAGCCGTGATCTAATTAAATGGTTGGTGTGGCTGAAATGTCCTAATAAAAATTCTCATGAAATTTTCATGGGTCACCTTTGAATTCTCATAAAAGACAAAGGTCTAGGCCCAAAACGTCAGCTTTCCTGCTCCTCTGATGCTGCTCGGCCTGCTGTGTTCATCCAGCTCCACACCTTGTTACCTCAGAATCTCCAGCATCTGCAGTTCCCGTTATCTCAGGAAAACACTTGCAGGATTTTAAGTTTTGTATAAGTTGTGTGTTGCTAGTCTGATTAAAACTGGGAAGTAAAGGAGGAGCATGAATGTTAGATTCCCTCAAGGAACTAAGTTGGAGTTTGTTGTGTTTCTCACTAAACTTAATGATGCTGGGGTAACGCTAAGTATCATTAGATACACAAATCTACAACAATTATGAGAAAAAAAAAGAGAAGAGGTGACTACCTAGTGGTATTATCATTGGACTGTAAACTGCAGAGATCCTCCCTCTATTTCTTTCCCAGCTTCCTTTCCCCTTCCCAGTCGTGGTGAAATGTCCAGGCCTGAAATGTTGACTCTCCTGCTCCATTCTTATAGCTCCTCACTATATTGCACCTAAATGTTTACCGTAAAGAAGCAAAGCAAACCAAGAAAGATGCCTGCTGGATAGATGCCAGTCAATTTTTTCTGATGAATTACACTATGATGCCCACCACACAATAAGCTGGCATCACCAGGTCTGCAGATGATAAATAGATTGTGACTGGTAAAACAATGCCTGTAGAAGGAAAGAAGGAGTGAGTTATCGGATAGACAATGGTGCTTTGTGCAACATCGAAAACTTTGCAAAACTGTGCAACGTGGAAACTCAAGATAGCATCTCATACAAAGGAAATAGAGTTATTATTCCTGAGGAAACATTTGCCATTCACATATTTTGTTCTTACTGCCACCACTCCCAAGTCCATATTGCAGTATAAGAATATTTTTGAAAGAGGGGAATCACAAAACAGCAATGAAAAGCCATCCAAAACATTCAGAAAAGAACATGCAGCATAATTCTTGGCCTTCACTACTGTAGCTAATCAGATGCTTTGCACTTTGAGAGTTATTTGAGAAGAGATGCAATAAATTCTTCTATCATCGTGAGATTGCTACCAAATGACCAATACATTATTTAACTCTACTCTTTTTTGATACAATTTACACTTGGAAAAATGATTGATCGTAAAGCTTAACTCTGTTCTCATCTATGATGCAAGTGGATTCTAAATAAACAAACTATTGATGAATTTTATACACAATTTATTGCTTAACATCAGGAAAGAGGTTACCTTCTCCCTCGGTATAACAACATCAAAGGCATGCTCTCCCCAACTATGTTTTCATGTTGATATATTTTACTTAATATACTAAACATACAGAGGAATATTTCAATTCCTAGTCCGTACTAATCCCATTGATAAACAGCATAGCACAGGGTAATGTGTGCAATGCTGTTTTCATTTTTCTCTTGAAGGGGGTTTACAGAATCAGTTTGTAATTACAATCTTCCAGGGAGCAAGCTGAGGCCTTCAAATCCCTGTTTGAAAGTTAAAGCTAAAATATTTCAGTTCTTAAAGAGTTGGGACTAGCTTGACAAGAAACAAAGGGTAGATGTCTCCTCAGGAATGAGCAGCTCGTGTGTGCCAGGCAATCATTCTGATGAATGAAGCCGTGTCAGCATTGGGCATTTCGGTGAATTTACCTTCTCAAATTGCTAAACTCCTTATTTCATAACAAAACAATTGAGATGAATAAAATGGCACTAAAACCCAACGAATGCGTGGAACATGATGGGACACACCCTGGAAAGCAAGTGTGCAAAATGAAGATCCTTTCAACATGGGGCAGCACAGTGGCTCAGTGATTAGCGCTACTGCCTCACAGTGCTCGGGATTTGGGTTCAGTTCCACCCTTAGGTGACTGTCTGTGTGGAGTTTGCACATTCTCTCCGTGTCTGCATGGGTTTCTGCTGTGTGCTCAGGTTTCCTCCCACAGTTCAGAGATGTGCAAGCTAGGTGGCTTGGCCATGCTAAATTGCCTGTAGTGTTCAGGGATGCATAGATTAGGTGTGTTGGCCATGGGAAATTTCAGGGTGGGTCTGGGTTGGGCACTCTTCAGTGGGTCAGTATGGCGTTGTTGGGCTGAAGGGTCTGTTTCCACTCTGTAAGGATTCTCTGATGATAACCTTCCAAGGTTCTTTCAATTCCCCTTTGATTGGAAAATGACAAATGTAAGTATATATTTCAGAAATATAAGGGAGTGAAAGTGAACATTTATAGTACAGTTGTAGGAAAGCTGTCTTTTCTTTATTTCTTTATTCTTCAGCCTTAGTGTTTGGTTTTTGTTTATTTTTGTACATTTTAAGGTGGCACTAGAGAGGGGACACACGACAACACTTTTCACTGTATTTTGTATCAAAATATACATGACAATAAATCAATCAAATCAAATCTATTGGATAAAAAGCAGCTGAGTGCTTGGAGAAATATGCACTGATCAAAAACATGAACAAGAATTTGTAAACATTAGATCATGTCTACCAAAACTAATCCTGTCTTTTTTTGAAGAAGTAGCTCAAGTTGGTATGGGGGGAATGTCTTAGAGATAGTTCGTATGCCTTTCAAGAAGCCATTTGATATGGATCTGCATAGAAGCCACTGACTAAAATTTAAGCTCTCAGGGTGGTAAACAGATCACTAACCTGGTTATATCGTCGGATACTGAGTAGGAATATGGAAGTCTATTTTATACGGAAAGCAGTAACCAGTTCTGCCTAACAAGAATAAGGAGTCGAAACTGTTGCATATCATGTGCTAATGATTTAACATGACGGATAGCCATGCAGAAAATCTGTTGGCACAGTAAGTAATGTAAAGAGAAAAAAATTACAGAGGGACATTGATAGGTGCTTGGCAAAAGTACAGCAAGTGATGTGAATGCATGCAAAACATGAAATAATCTATTTTAAGCCATAAATAAGGGTTAGATTTGGATAGTGAAATGCTAGGGGCAGTGAAGGTCGACATAAATTTAAAAGTACATGCACACATACAACCAACATATTCTGTTCAGGGACGCAAAAAAAGGAAGGAAACACATTCAGCTTGTTGAAACTTCTTGGGTTAGTTTCGTTCCTCCTCCTATATTTTAATGCTCTTATGTATCCATCCTGGTTTAGTAATTGCCACTGTATTGCAAAACATTAATACATCTGTCGTACAGTCATTTCTCAACGCTGAGCACCATGGTGTATCAGGCTGTGTGTACTATTGTTCATTATGTGGTAGATTTCAGGGTTGGGATTTATTGGGCCTGATGCAGCTGAGGGAAACCTCTTGCTAGTTAATAAGTAGATGCTTTTCAACAAGATACAGTTTATTGCATATTAACACCTATTACAAGATACAATGTTATACCGGAGAAAATTACTGCAGTTGTTGAAATGTATACTGAAAACAAAAAATGAGTCATGTAGACTCAAAACATTATACATTACACCCTTGACTTTATCGGTTGGAGAATTGAGTACAAGAGTCAGGATGTCATGGTGCAGCTTTATAAGACTTTAGTTAGGCCACACTTAAGAGTATTTCTGTTCAGATCCGGTCACCATAGTACAGGAAGGATGTGGAAGTTTTGGAAAGGATGCAGAAGAGGTTTACCAGGATACTGCCTGGATTACAGGGTATGAGCTATAAGGAGAGGCTAGAGACACTTGGGTTCTTCTCTCTTGAGCACTGGAGGCTGAGGGGAGCCTTGATAGAAGTCTATAAAATTGAGATGCATAGTTAGGGTTGACAGTCAGAGTCTTTTTCCCCCAGAGTTTGCAGGTGGCTCAGTGGTTAGCACTGCTACCTCAGGGTTATGGACCAAGGTCAGGCAGAAGGGATTAGTTTCATTTACAGTCATGTTTGGCACAACATTGTGGGCCGAAGGGCCTGACCTTGTGCTGTACTGTTGTACGTTCTATGTTTGCTGTCCATGCATGCTGCCTGGCCCAAAGTGAATTCCAGGATTTTTTGTTTTCACTGATGCACAGACGTTGTTACAAAAACTGTAATGACCTAAACTGTGGTTTTTATTCCTTTGTGATCCTAAGCTATTTTCCCATCAAGTTCATATGACATCAGAGAGCTGGTACCTCACACATTTCTCAGTTCTCACCTTTCACACTCTTGATCTCTCATAGACAACAGTATCAATCTCAGTTTTAAATTTTTCAATGTACCCCACAACTTTAACAGTTTTATTTTGTATATAGGTTTCTGCCAGCACACTGAAGGACTTAGCTCTAATGTTAAGGTGATTCCAGCTTGATTTCTGATCCCTCACGAGCAGAAATAGTTTCTCTTGGCCTTTTAAAACATATATTGATTTTAGTTTGATCATCTCTTAATATTCCATAATGAAGGGAATACAAGCCTAGTCTACGTAACATGTCATCATAATACAAACCTGTTTAATGCTGATCATATCTAGTTGTCATTGAGTTGAAACAATCACCAGGGCAAATATATACCGAGTATGGGAACAAAAGCAATTGACGGAATCAAGTCTAGATTTTTTTTAACTGGCCAGTTTAAACATCTTTTAACACACCTCTGGAGCAGGCAGGACTTGAACACATGCCTCCTGGTCCACAGATAGGGACACTAGCACTGCACCAGAAGAGTCATGCTATCAAGCTTACTGTTGAGTTTAAATTGTACACAGCTTAGTGGCCATTAGAAAACCAAATCCAGTTCTGCCAGCTTTAGTCCTGATGGCCAAGCATCTCTATTGTGTCACATGGGTGAATTCACTCACCCTGCAGGATACTGCCGACCAAGTGCTAACCATTTAGTGGGACAAATATTGCTCATCCACAGCTACACTGCCTGGCCACAGACATGCAGGGAAGCAGTATACACCATAATTTAATGGGGGAAAAAATACCAGGTGAATATCGTGAAATCCTTGGAAACATTTCTTCAGAGATGTTAGAGGAAGGTTGAAAGTCATTGGCAACAGCTCTCCTCAGCACACTGCATATTTTGACAGCAGTATAATAGGGAGCATAGTGTCAGATCCAGTTCTGTATCAAACTGACTGCTAGCTAATTAATTGTTAATTCCTACTTTTCAAATGTTTGGCACTTACAGAGCAAGAAGAGCTGTTAGTGCACGAACGGAATGATAAGTAAGGCTGTCATCTGTTGAAGTTCTGCACACTCACTGTGCTTGGTGAAATAAGGTTTCAGTATAACACTTACACAAACTGTGCAGCTCCATTCAGAGCAAATGCAGCATGACCTCTGAATAGAAAGCACTTGTCCAACAGAACACTAACTTTAAAAACTGGCGACAGTTGGACAATTCAAATATTGCCCTCACCTCGAACATAGTAATTGTCGCACATTTTGCCCAACTGACCCATGCTGCTGGCTCTGCTGTACACAGAGTTGCAGGTAGACAGGGTAGTTTGGCACACTAGCCTTTATTGGTCAGTGCATTGAGTATAGGAGTTGGGAGGTCATGTTGCAGCTGTACAGGACACTGAGTAGGCTACTTTCGGCATATGGCTTTCAATTCTGGTCTCCCTTCCAAACATAAGGATACTGTGTAACTTGTAAGGGTTTAGAAAAGATTTATAAGGATATTGCCAGGGTTGAGGGTTTGAGCTACAGGGAGAGGCCTTGGAGCGTTGGAGGCTGAGGGATATCTTTTAGAAATTTACAACATCATGAAGTGCATAGATAGGGTGAATAGCCAAGGTCTTTTCTCCAGAGTAGCGGAATCCAAAACTGGAGAGTATAGGTTTATAATGAGAGGGGAAAGATTGAAAAGATACCTAAGGGGCAGCGTTTTCACACAGAGGGTGGAGCCTGTATGGAATGAGCTGCTAGTGGAAGTGGTAGATGCTGGTACAATTACTGCATTTACTTGGCATCTGGATGGGTATATGAATAGGAAGGGTTTAGAAGAATATGGGCCAAATTCTGGCAAATAGGGCTAGATTAATTTAGGATATCTGGTTGGCATGGATGAATTGGACCGAAGGATCTGTTTCCATGCTGTATAACTCTATGACTTGATGACTCTGTAAGCCTCCTCTCATTCCTTTTCTTCTAATTCTTAATATAAGGTTTTATTCCACTAACTCCGGTCTTCCTGCCTTTTTTTCCCCATAAGTACAGCTATGTTATCAAATTCAATTATTCACTGAATCTTTAACTTTTGATCAGTGCCAACTCTCATTTCCCCTCTTGAGGGTAATGACTGAATAGAGGACAGATCTCTGTTTATTGAAAACAGAATAACCAGAGGACAGTTACCCTTTGGGCTCCCTTCATTGACTGCAGTGGGAACTGGGAAGAAATGAAGATGAAAAAGTTTGTGAATAGAACAATCAAATCCTTATAATTACAAAAGCAAAACACTGCGTATGATGGAAATTTGAAATAAAAACAGAAAGTTCTGGAGCAACCCTGCAGGTCTGGCATTATCTGTGAAAACTGCAACTGAGTTAAACTACAAGTCCAATATGACTCTTCTTAGGCCATAAGAAATAGGAACAGGAGTGGGCCATTCGATCCCTCAAGCCTGCTCTACAATTCATTAGGATCATGGCTGATTCGACAATCTTTACACTCACATTCCTGCATTTTCCTTTAACCCTTGGCTGCCCTGCTGATCAAGATTCTATCTACTCTCAGTCTTAAACATACACAAGGACTCTGCCTCCACTGATCAGAATGTAATTACTGAGCTACTTCAGCACTTCCTGCATTTTAAATTCGTGATCATATTCTTTTTGAACCAGACCTTTTCACATTTACAAAAGTAATCACATTAAACAGCATTGAATCTGGTGTAACAATGGGCAATTCAGGGCAGGTGGGATAGTTATCAAACTTAGATAGCCTGTTATATAAGTGACTGCTTTACAACATTGTCATTCTACCAGCTACAGTCCTATGCTTAGGCTTTGAAGTTACACTCTGTGATATAATTGTAAAACCATTTAATTTTTGCCTTGACTGAAATACTTGACCAAGGAACTTAAAATGAACATATTAAATCTTCCTTTGACACAACTGGCAGTGGAAATCACAGTTTTTCAATGTTGAATAATAGATTTACCAGAATTTACCATCAGATATGAAGAATGAGTGAGATTACTTTCAAAATGCTGATGTAATAATGTCTGTCAAAACTCTTCAGGGTGAAAGTATGGCATACCAGAATACGTTTAACATCAGTCTTTCTTTGGATGTAACGCTGAAGCAATTTACCTCAGGATTATTATTATATGCAGTTTAGTATTGTATGCCGATGTGGATAAAAGTTTGAACCATGTTCTTTTTGCCGCTTACACATAATTCACCTTTCAGGTTTGCTACCTCTTGCAAAGTGGGCTTGGAAGCAAGGTGTACCTTTGATATCCCAGAGGCTGAAATGGCGACTGTCAGCTGCTTCAGGAACCAATGTGAAGTAAAAGCGATGGCCGCCCTGTGGTTCATCCTTGTCCACCACACTGACCGTATGGATCAGCTGTAACAAAGAGCAAAGCGTCAAAGTCTGAACTGCAGCAATTCTTCCAGAGCGCTGATGATGTGGAACTCCATCTGCTCTCTTGAATGCTGGCTTTCATCAATACAGTCCCTATCACCTGCACTGTCCCTGACTATCATGGGCCGCACTAACCATCTGTTATTACTATAGAGGTTAGACACACAGGCCCTGCCTACAACAAAGTTACCAACTGTTGCAGAGTGTTCAATAAGCTTCTCCAACTTTGTGGCCAATGACAATTTGCATTTCTATAGCATCTATAATGTCATAAAATTTACCAAGGTGCTACACAAAAGCAGTTCCCTACAAAATCAGAGTTATATGGAGAGATATTCGGACAAAGTACACTACATTAAAGGGTAGGTTTTAAGCAGTATCTGAAAATAACAGAGGAGGTGAGGGTCAGCGAAGCAACTGCTAGATGTACTGCACAGACAGCTGAAGCTACAGCTGCCGATGGTGGAACAATTAAAATTGGCACAATTAAAACTGGAACAATGCAAATGCACGAGGCCAGAATTGAAGGGGTGCCAAGATGTTGGAGGGCTGCAGGACTGCGGCAAGTCACAGGAGGGAAAATTGTAGTAGGATTTGAAAGTAAGCATGAGTTCTTTAAACCTGAGGTGTTGCCAACACTGAGGTCAATGTAGGTCAGTGAGTACAGGGCTGAGAGATGAATGAGGTATTGTGTAAATTGGAGTCCACACAAGAGAATTTTGGAAATATTCAGGTTTCATAAGAGGGGAAGAAATCCTTCCTGTGTCTGTTTCTTTTTAGGGTCTCAGCAAGTTTCCAAACATCCCACCCATTTTAGTACTGAGGGAGCGCTATACTATCGGCAATGTCATTTGCCAGATGAGATATTAAACTGAGGCCCTGTCTCTTTTATAAACTAATATTTTTAAGAGGAACAGACAACTTTGTCCTGTATTCTGGTCCTCAACCATTATCACACGGTGGGACTTTTATCTCTGCAAAGTGGTTTCTGCTCCTCCGACACTACTATAGTAACCACACTTCCAGCGTATTTGTAAAGAAATGTGTTTTGTTGTAAAACATATAACATAAATTTGTATTTTTTTTAAAAGATTAAGTGGTGTAAGCAAACTTCATAAATTTTTAACTGTAACAATGTGGCTGGGAATTTCTTTTCCAGTGCTCCAAGCATAGTGTGAGAGCATGTACTGAGAAAGTCCACTCACCGAGCCCTTAACTTTTCATCTTTAACAACTGCTGTCAGGAAAACTTTCAGTTGTAGAGCCATCCTCTATGTTGTCCCAGGATGTGCCATGAAGGTTCGTCTGAAAATTCCTGGATAAATTTTCTGTTGTTCTACATCTGCATTAACTGTGTTTTCAGCTTTTGTGAAAACCTTCAGTCAGCAAAGCAAGTCTGGGAACTCGAAATGACCTGCATATCAGAACGTAGTCAATGGGCCATTACCTTAAAAACCTATTGATTCTCTATTTATTGAAATCAATATGGATGGCTTTGCTTAATGAGGTTCAGAGTTAGCTTGTATCAATTAATGACGTGCTCTGGGAGAAGATGTAGCTGATTGCATTAATCTAAAAATCCAACGAGTATTGCATCTACCTGACCCGCTTTGGCATCTTCACAAATAGTAGCTTCAAATGGCATGGAAAGTTCTGGAGCATTGTCATTGACATCCAAAATCCTGACACCAAGGGAAGCCTTGCTCACTTGGGAGTGGTCATCTAGACAAAGCACACCATCAAGGAAACAGTTAGTTGAAGGTCAAACACTTCTGAGAGGAGACAATACAACAGGATGACACTCAGGGCTTCTTTTGAAAGGACAGAATTATTAGACTCACATCAGATTCTAATTTTTGCTTATTTCTCTCACAAGGATCGGCATTGCCTTCACGATAAATCAATCAGCCTTATACAAATGGGCTAGAGAGATTCGATCTATGTCGAGGCTGGAGTCATTTCACCAGAGTTTCATTAAAATCAATATTTACACATCCTTCAACCCTTCTAGAGTAAATACATTCAGTTCTTTATAGTTGCAATGCGTCATTACATTATTCTTAGCCTATATGTAAGTAGAAGAACTTACATTTCTGGTTCTGCTGTACTTACAAAGGCATGGGTAGAATTTCAAAACACCTCTTGATGACTGCCATGGATACTTGAAGGTGAATGATTGAATGATGACCATTCATATGTGATTAATTTAAGATTAACATCAAGTATGCAATCATTGCAAAGACGATCAAATCATCTTCCTTGAAACTTAGTAATTAGCTTAAGCATACTATGCTTCATTCTAGTAGAAAGTATTTTTAGTATAATGGAAATCTGAACCAAAAAATAAAATGAAAATGTGGCAAATATTCAGCAAATCTGGCAACATCTGTGTAGGGAAAATGCACCAAGTTAGCACTTCAGATCGATGACCTTTGACCAGCTGTTGCAAAAGGACCAGCACAAATTGGTTCACTGGCCTTATTTAGATAGAGCTGTTTAAAGTCTTTTGAGAAGATTTGCACCTCTGGTTGTGAATGAGGTTGTAGACATGCTCGCTGAGCCAGTGTTGGTTGCAGACGTTTCAGCACCCTGCTAGGTAACACTGTCAGTGCGCCCCCGGTGAAGCGTTTATGTTCTGCCCCACTTGTTATTTATATGCCTCGGTTCGATGGGGTGGTTGGCATCACTTCCGGTTCTGTTTTTCCGTGGTTTGTATTCCAACCGGAACTCGATCAACAAACGCATTGAACTGGACCCGATACACATTTTCCCATCTTCCAATGTGCCAGGTGTGACTCCAACCAGTGGAGAATTTGCCACCCCATATCCATCAATTCCAGTTTTGCTATGGCTTCTTAATGTCACACTTTGTGAAGGCAGCCTTGATGTCAAGGGCTGTCACTCTCACCTCACCTCTGGAACTCAGCTCCTTTGTCCATGTTTGAACCAAGGCTGTAATGAGGTCAGGAGCTGAATGGCCCTGGCGGAACCCATCTGGGTGTCACTGAGCAGGTTACTGTTGCTTGATAACACTGTTGCGGATAATTTCCATCACTTTACTGATGATCAGATGGTAATAGGTCGAGTTGGACTTATTCTGCATTTTGAGTACAGGACATACCTGGGCTATTTTCCGCACTGTCAGGTAGGTGCCAGAGTTGTAACTGTGCTGGACCAGCTGGGCCAGGAAAATTGCAAGTTTTGGAGCACAAGTCTTCAGTACTATTGACATAAAGTCGTCAGGGCCCACAGCTTTAGCGTATCCAGTACCTCCAACTGTTTCTTGACGTTAATGTCTTCTAGGGAAGGAAACTGTCATCCTTACCTGAACTGGTCTACAAGTGACTCCAGAACCATGTAGCCAGCATTACCCTCACTCTCTGAATTAAAACCAATTTTCATACGGAGTGAATCAAATTGGCTGAAAACTGGTATTTGTGATATTGGGAATCACTGCAAATAAGAAATGTTCTCTTCTTTTCACTCAAGACACCTTTTAAACCTGCTCCTTATTTGATTTTGGTGAGCTAGCATTTTTATTGGAGTCATATATAACTGAGTGTTAAAAGGAATTAAAATCTTTGTGCTATCAAGGTGTGGAGCTGGATGAACACGGCAGGCCAAGCAACATCAGAGGGGCAGGAAAACTGACTATCTGGCCTAGGCCCTTCTTCAGAAATGGGTGAGGGAAAGGAAGTTCTGAAATAAATAGGAAGAGAGGGAGAGGTGGATAGAAGATGGATAGAGGAGAAGGTCAGTGGAGAGGAGACAGACCGGTCAAAGAGGCGGGTATGGAGCCAGTAAAAGTGAGTGTAGGTGGGGAGGTAGGGAGGACATAGGTCAGTCCAGGGAAGACGGACAGGTCAAGAGGGCGGGAAGAGGTTAGTGGGTAGGAGATGGGGGTGGGGCTTGAGGTGGGAGGAAGGGATAGGTGGGAGGAAGAACAGGTTAGGGCGGCGGGAACAAGCTGGGCTGGTTTTGGGATGCAGTGGCGGGGGGAGGGGAGATTTTGAAGCTTGTGAAAATCCACATTGATACCACTGGGCTACAGGGTTCCCAAGTGGAATATGAGTTGCTGTTCCTTCAACTTCCGGGCAGCATTGTTGTGGCACTGCAGGAGGCCCAGGATTGACATCTGAGGAATGGAAGGGGGAGTTGAAATGGTTCGTGACAGGGAGGTGCAGTTGTTTAGTGCGAACTGAGCGTAGGTGTTCTGCAAAGCAGACCCCAATCCTCTGCTTGGTTTCCCTGATGTAGAGGAGGCCACAACAGGAACAGTGGATCCAGTATACCACGTTAGCAGACGTGCAGGTGAACCTGTGCTTGATGTGGAAAGTCTTCTTGGGGCCTGGGGTGGGGGTGAGGGAGGAGGTGTGGGGACAGGTGTAGCACTTACTGCGGTTGCAGGGGAAAATGCCGGGTGTGGTGAGGTTGGAGGGGAGTGTGGAATGGACAAGGGAGTCACGGAGAGAGTGGTCCTTCTGGAAAGCAGACAAGGATGGGGAGGGAAAATGTGTTTGGTGGTGGGCTCGGATTGTAGATATTGGAAGTATCGGAGGATGATGCGTTGGATCCGGAGGTTGGTGGGGTGGTACATGAGGACAAGAGGGATTCTTTTTCGGTTGTTATTGTGGGGAGTGGATGTGAGGGATGAGTTGCGGGAAATGCGGGAGACACGGTCAAAGGCATGCTTGACCACTGAGGGAGAGCATTTACAGTCCTTGAAAAACGAGGACATCTGAGATGTACGGGAATGGAATGCCTCATCCTGGGATCAGATGCAGCAGAGGCAAAGGAATTGGGAATAGGGGATGGCAGTTTCGCAGGAAGGTGGGTGGGAGGAGGTGCATTCTCGGTAGCTGTGGGAGTCGGTGGGCTTGAAATGGATATCAGTTTTCAGATGGTTGCTGGAGATGGAGACAGAGAGGTCCGGGAAGGAGAGAGAGGTATTGGAGATGGTCCAGGTGAACTTAAGGTTGGTGTGGAAGGTTTTGGTGAAGTGGATGAACTGTTCGATCTCCTCGTGGGTGCATGAGGTAGCATCGATACAGTCATCAATGCAACGGAGGAAGAGGTGGGGTTTAGGGCCAGCGTAGGTACGGAAGAGGGATTGTTCCACCTAACCTACAAAGAGGCAGGCATAGCTTGGGCCCATGTGGGTACCCATGGCCACCCCCTTTGTCTGTAGGAAGTGGGAGGAATTGAAAAAAAAATTGTTGAGGGTGAGGACAAGTTTGGCTAAGCAGATGTGGTTTGTCAGTGGAGGGGGTCTGCGGGACAGGAAGAAGCGGAGGCCCTTTAGGCCATCTGCATGGGGATCTTTGTGGTGTAAAATCTTTGTGATGGACATGCGAGAGCAGCAGATTCACCCTCCCTCACTTGGTCCTAACATGCAACACCCCTTAGCCTTCTCTTTGCTAAGGAAAACCATGTCGATGTTTTCAAAATCTCTTCATGACTGAATCCCCCTGTCCCTGAGGGACTTCCTCTGTACCCTTTCTAAGGCCTTTACCTATTTTCCTGAAGTTTGATGCCCAGAAATATCCACAATGCCCCAGCTGGGAAACCCATGATTTAGCAGTGGGAATAGCAACCATAATATTGCTTTTATATTTCATGCCTCCAGTTGTAAACTCATATCACCCAAATGTTTTTCTAATTCAGAAAGCAATCATATTTCACAGATAATGTCAGTGTATTTCTGTTAAATCTTTGGAATTGCTTGTCATCCTTTTTACATGAACGATAACTAAGCACAGTTTATTTATAAATTTTGAGTCTCTTCTTAAGGTGCTATATTATGTAGGTTAACAGAAATTATACTCATTGTTAGCGATCATCGCCAGTAGTTTTGGCTGATGTCACATTGCAGGAATCTGAAGGGTGAACTCTTGGTAAAGGCTGTCTCAGTAGGTCATTTAAGGAGTCAATAAATTTTCATTTGCTTACACTAGCACTGGTTTGACATCCCTTCTATCAAAGGCACCCAGCATTCAGTTGTGACAAGAACACAAGTTTCAGCGTGATAAAGACATTGGCCGAGATTACACCAGTGTCAGGATGACAGATGAAGAATTGGCAGAGTATGAAAAAAATGCTGTGGAGTTACAGCAGGATGGTTTCTCTGACACAAGCAAGCTGCTGGGGGTGGATTCCAGGAGGCAAGAATTATAGTGGCTGGGTGTGGGACAACAGGACACAGGGCAGGGTACCTCCCCCTGACCCCAACTCCACGCCCAACATGAGTGGAGATTGTCCATGTCATAGATACAACTTCACAATGGGATCCCTGAAAGGGGAAGGGTGATGGGGAGTGGAGACAGCATGCCAGCAGTTTGCCTGCTGGGCCCCAGGTAGAAAAAGCAACCTGCCAACCCCACAAAGATGTCTCATAATGGTGGCACCTTGGGCTCTTTGCAGCTTTGGTCATCTCTCATATATCATCTCTTTGGTCATATATGGATGACGATGGGATAGTGTAGGGGGATGGGCTTGGATTAGTTCACAGGTCGTTGCAACATCAAGGATCAAAGGACCTGTTCTGTGCTGTAATGTTCTATGTTCTCCTGGTGGTATCGCTGAGCTGCTGGCTCTCTGACTGGGTCAACTGCTTGGAAGGCCTGTCCATATTCCTTGACTGGCCACCCCTCCCCCCCTTTCTCCTTCAATAAGCAGCAACAAACGCATCACTTCTTCACTTCCTCTTGCACCCTCATAACTCAGCCATGACCATGATACAGACAATACATCACAAAGTGGGGAATTTATCTATTTTGACAAAACCAAGGCTATTTCTGTTTCCTTCACTTACTCTTAATTTTAGCAGTCAAGTTCCAACGTCACCACCTCAAATCCGTTGTCTACAAATCCACTGACAGGTGGTATGAGTATCTTTTAACAATATGACTGATTATTTATTCAAAGTTCTTCTGTAAGTCAATGGTAGCTGTTTTTAATTAAGCTATGTCTTTCAAATGAGCACTAATTTATTCATTTGGTATGGACCTCCACACTTCACCAATATTCAGCTAACTGCTCTATATGTGCATTTTTCCTGCAGTTCCATAAGACATTTCTGTAAAATCCTAGCAAGCTCCTCTTCAATCATCTCCACAATTGCTTCGTCCACCCTTTAATTTTGATACTTCCATGTCCTGAACCATTTGTCTCTGCCATTTTTCTTTATTCCTTCTCATGATATCCTTTTGAAACATTTTATGTTTGTCTACCTCTTGGTTGTATTGCTTGATTTTCTTTCATGATGCTAATCCCAACTCTAACCCTAATACTAGATCGATCGTGTGCATTGATTACTTATGGGAAGATCTATTAAAATTACTTGGGTTCAACATTCCTGTTGTTATCTGCCAATTCATCTGCTTAATTATTTCTCAATGAGTTTGCTTTTTCTGTTCTGAATTATTTGCTTTTTCTTTTAACTGGTTCAGTATTTTTTGACCATTTTCAGTCCCTTCTCTATGTAAACATTTTTATCAAGCCTTTTCTTTTAATTTCAAGAATATAATTTATTCATAAACATGTATTTTATCGATGTAGATTGTCACTGAAGAAGTTCAGTTCTGTACAGCAGCAAATGAAGGAACAATAACAAAGTTGCTGGAAAAGCTCAGCAGGTCTGGCAGCAATTGTGAAGGAGAAAACAAACTGAACATTCGGGGGCGGTGACCCTTACTCAGAAAGAACAAACATTACAGTTTGACTCTATCCAACAAACAAACCCAAGGCATTTCTTACTTGTCCAAGGCGATATTTACATATAGTTCAGGCACCAAGAGGGTCCAATAACTGAATGGACCCCACATTTGACTTTGGCAGGAAGACCTCAGATGGTGGTGGTTTTTCCCCAGTGTGACTCGGTGGCAGCTCTCCCAAGCTTTTAGTGAATCCCTCAGCATGTAGTCCTGGACCTTGGAATGTGCCTGTCTGCAACACTTTGTCACTGGTTGTTTTTGACTTCAACTACTTAAGAAGGTGGATCACCAACACCTTCTCAAAGGCAACGTTGGCCACGTCACTCGTCCTGTTAAAAATAAGGTTACCAAGCTTGGTGTTATCTTCCTGTTCTACTTTATCTTTGAGATTTACAGCTGTTGCACCTTAAACTTCATCCTTATTAAACCAAACTACTGCACAAACTTCACAGCCTTTATCATAGAGGCTTCTTAAAAAGGAAAGGTTGTATAAACTAGTTCTTATTCTCTGAAGTGTAGAAGATTGAAGGGTGATCCAATCAAAGTCTTTCACAATGTTAAGAAGACTTGGTAAGGCAGATACAAAGAAACAATTTGCTCTGCTGAGGTATTGAATGCAGGATATAAACTTAAAATGAGAGCTTGGCCAGTCAGGAGTGAAATCAGGAATTATTTTTACTGTGGATGCTGAGTCAATTGGAATTTTCAAGGCTGAGATCAATAGGTTTTTATGAGATGAGAGTGTCATGGGATACAGAGAAGCTGTAAATGAAGCTGAGACAGAAATTAGCCATAACCTAATTGAATAGTGCAGTGCGCTTGAGGGGTTGAGTGGCAGAATCCTATTTATAAGCTTACATATGTAAGTTATTCCATAACTCATTCAAGCATATTTTTGCCACATATGATTATAATGTATTTTTAACATATTGTTTAATTGGCAGCATATCTCATTCCCATTCTTTGATCAAGAATGAACTCTCAGGACAGTAACAGATCCCATTTCAATCCCTAAGTCTAACCATCCCCTGCAGTATCATTATGTTTGAATGTTGAAATAGTGTCCTTGGTTAATATTGCCGTCAACCCATTTCTCCTATTTTCTCCATCTGAATATTCAGCAATGCTCAATTCAGAGCAAATCTCAGCCACATCTCTGTTAAGATGCAATTAAAACAGAAAAGTTTGAGAAAGCATAGCAGGCTGGAAGGTATCAGTGGAGACCAAAACAGAATTAATATTTAAGGTCCATGAACTTTCAATCAGAACTTTGCTGCTATTGGTATCATTACTCTTTGGCTCTACGCGGCCTTAACATATCAAATTTATTTTAATTACTTTGTCTATTGTCTGGCTAAAGCTTCAAGCACCTTTATCTGTTTTAAGCCTGTTAATTCTTTTCTCAGCTACATGTTTCATTATCATTTCCACTTTGCATCTTTCTCATATCCCTTTCTGCTTCTGGTTTAATTTCTACTTCATTTATTTATTTTTTCCTTTCTTCCCTGAACTAATATGATAGAATCTTGCATCCCTTCCCATCGTTTCTAAATTCATTCAAAGTGTATCGGCATCACACAACAGATCAGAATTTGAGCCAGATTATAATCCTCTTGAGAAGTTGGTGGCGAGTTGCCTTCTTAAACCACTACAGTCCTTGGGGTGTTCATACTCCTACATTGCTGCTAAGGAGGGAGTTCCAGGATTTTGACCCAGGAATACTGAGGGAATGGTGATATAGCTCCGAGTAAGCTGGTGAGTGGCCTGGAGGTGAACCTTCAGCAGGTGATGTCCTTATGTACCTGCTCTGCTCATCCTTCCAGGTCACACAGGTTGCAGATGTAACTCCAACAACATTCAGGAAACTCAGCAGTATTCAGAACAAATCACACACAGTGGCAGCTGTGTGTACCATCTGAAAGGTGCGCTGTGTCAACTCATTAAGGGTCCGAGGGAAAAGCCACTGGTGTTCTGTTAAATGCTGGCCACGTTCAAGAGGCAATGCATGGGACTTGATGGCTGTCCAGCCTGCTAGATGTTGCCTCTACAAGTTTCCACCCATAATATGGAAAAGACAGGAACATTTTCCTCCACTGGGGAAGAGCATAATTGGAGGCCATCAGCACAAGATGGTCACCAGTAACCCAATAGGAACTTCAGAAGTGGCTTTGTGACTCAAAGAGTGGTGAGAATTTGGAGCACACTACCAGCAATTAGTTTGGATGCATTTAAAGGGAAATTGGACTGCATTTTTGGGAGAGGGGAATAGAGGGTAATTTCTATAGATTTAAATGAGGAAAGATGGGAGGAGATTCAGGTGAAATATAAACATTGCCAGGGGCTATTTGGGGCCTGTTTCTGTACAGGATGTCTATTGTAATCCTATGTAATTACCACACGATAGCCAGCTAAAGGCTGAGACAGTGTGAAAAATAACTGCTGCTAATTCTCTGAACGTCCAAACGTACCCAAGCAAAGCAATTACCTCTCTATCTTGACATTTCTTTGCATGAATGTGACAAAAGTAATTTCACTCTCATGATTCTGCTTTTTAGAATGGAATAGCCTTTATTGTCACATGCACGCGAATGAGTGCAGTGAAAGGTTTGTAATGTTGCCTCTCAGTGCCATCTTAGGTACACGGTACCTAGGTATAGATACTTGAAATGTTGTTACAGAGTTGAAATAGTAATAAAAAACTGGCTGGCATGGGATTACAGAGTTTAAATATTCCAGAGTAGGCATGAGGTATGTCTTTAAAGTACTCAAACTTTAGTCCTTTCTTCAGAGTCTGCACGCCTGGGCTTCAGAAGACACGGCCTCGCTGCCTCCATGCACTGGCCTCCGTCCAGGACTCACCTCCACGACACATCTCTCTGCCCAGCCTGCATTGCTCTGTTCCTGCTCCTGCTCCTGCTCCGACCTGCAACTCAGCTCCTAGCTTGGCCAACTCTCACTCTGCTCCCACTCCCGCTCGGCTCACACTCGCTCTGCTCCCACGTCCAACTGGGCCCACACTCACTCTGCTCCTGCTCTGGGTTCCAGGTTCCAGGCTCCAGCCTACGACTTGGCTCCCAGCTCCACCCACACTCGCTCTGCTCCCGCTCCGGGCTTTGGCCCACGACTCACTTGCGGGACTCAGCAAATGACTGATCTGCTCCTGCTTCTGTCGTGACTTATCTCCCGTGCCAGGGTGGTCTTGGGCTCTGTTCAGCATTCCCTTCGGATACAGTGCTTTACAAAGTTAAATGTTTGGGTGGGGGTTGGTGAAGAAAACCTGCAGCAAGAGGAAAGTAAAGGAAGGAAGATGAAGAGGAGCTGGCTAGCAGATGAACTCCAGCTGTAACGTCTTACTCTGCTGCCATCTTTACGGAATCTAACGCCTAATTTCCTGAAGCTCATGTCGAAGATCCACATTTCTGCTTTCTCCTGTATCACTGAATCCTAAGTGAAATGTAAGGAGGTGATTACCTCATGGTATTATCACTAGACTGTTAATCCAGACACCCAGATAATGTGGTCAGGACCTGTTTCAAATCCTGTCACAGCAGATAGTGGAATGTGAATTCAGTAAAATAGGATTAAGAGTCTAATGATAACCATGAATCCATCATTGGGAAAATCAAATCTCGTTCACTAATGTCCTTTAAAGAAGAAGCAGCCATCCTTATCCAGTCTGGCCTACTCGTGACTTCAGATCCACAGCAATATGGTTGATTCTTAACAGCTGTCTGGGCAATTAGGGATAGACAATAAATGCTGCCTAGCCAGCAATGCCTCATCCTTGTCCAAAATCTTTTTCCCTGGCCTCATTAAATCTGTGGTGGATGTTTAGGGCAATGACTGTCTGATATATTTTCTCTTAAAAATGTCCTGAATGCTTGATGCAGACTGGGGATGTGACCCTCACTGATTATGACCATGGTTTGTGAGCTTGAGGAATAGCTAGCGATGCGCTGTTAAGGCTAGGAATGCTGAAATGAGCTGAAAGGCTACCCAATCTTTCATGAAACATGATTAATGATACAAAAATTCCTCTCTATCCTCCTCACTGTGGATTCATGTGTAACCACCAACTCATATCCCACAGTTAAGGGACAAGCTACTCTTGTTGCTCTGGCTTATGGTGGAATTCATCCAACATGAAAAGCAAAACAAATATTGTCTAATGAGTATCCATTCAGCAATTCAACACACTCAAGGTGGAGTGTTCTATTGTTTAAGGTGCAAACTTCTGAATGAGAGTTAATCATTGATTTATCTGCTCTCTGCATGAACTCAAACCCGTGGAACTGCCTGCCAACAGGTACAATGATGACAGGTTAAAGAAAATTTCTAAAAGATGATTTCTGAATGTAGCCAATATATCTTCCTATACAGGTTTGGGGCATTGGGGGATGTACTTGCCAGTCTCCATGGTGACCTTGGGAGTCCTTCGTTAAATCCCCAAAATTAACCTAAAATTGTTTTCCTCAAAAGGTAGTGATGTGGAATTATTGACTTTTTTTTAAAGTGAATGGAGAGAGATTCTTGGCAAGCAAGGGGTTGAAAAGTTATCAGGTGTAGTCAAGAACCTGGAGTGATTGGATCATCAATGATCTTATTGAAGGATGGGTTGGCCCAAGGGGGCAAGAAGACATTTCCTGTTCCTAATTTATCTGTTCATATGTATGTTCATATTTATGCTTCTTTATATTTCACCAAGAATATTGCAAAGCAGTTGACCAGGTCCTGGGGAGTTAAGAGGCTCATCATACTTAGAATTATTTATTTTATATATTGTTACTTGTACCCAGGTACAGTGTAAAAGTAGACAATGTCACACATTATGTTACCATCTTGGATTACAGGGTAAATTCCTGAATAAGTTGTATAAATGGTAAAATACAGGATAAATAATATTGAATTGATGTTACTAAAACTGAAAGAGCTTCAAAAGCTCATCTTTCCCTCTCCATTGATTCACCCTCTTCACTCGCCACTGTCCGACATCATTCCCGAGATCCTGGCAATGTGCTCCTTTCCAGGTGCCCCCACACCATCACTTCTGCTGCTATCCCTCAGCTGGAGACAGTCACACTGTGCAGGCCCCTCCGACACTGGACATCACCTGACGGGTCCTATTGCATATACTGTGTAGAAGCTGCACAATGCAAGTATAGGATAGGCTTGACGGACCACCTGCCTGGTGTCCTTCTTATTTGCTCAACATTATTCCTCCTACAAAGCCTGTTATGATGTGACACTTGAGCTATTTCCACTGGATCAGAAGAGGTCAGAGGAGATATTGGGCTTTTAACATCATGAAAGGCATATCACATTAGGTAAGAGCAGAAAGACCATTTTGTGTGGGGAATCAAAGATATGGAGCCATCGATTCAAAATTGAAACTCAGCCAGTCAAGAGACAGTTTTAGGAGAAATGTTTTCACGATGATAATTGGTGAGGCCTTGTCTTTGCTACAGATAGGACTTAGTTCAAGAGAGACCACTAAAGCTGAGCTCGAATAAACAATTTAATACAGTGGATGAGAGCGTGTCCTGGCAAATTACACTGCAGCAGTGTAATTTGTCCAGCAAAGAGCTTGAATAAACACAAATATCTAAGGGGAATCCTGCTCTGTTGTATAGATTTTAATAACGAATGTTGCAAATAATGTGAACAGAAATCAGGTAAAATTTTAAGACCTGATGCCTCCTGTCAAAGAAGGCATTTTGACTGAAACACAGAAACATAGAAGATACGTGCAGGAGTCGGCCATTCGGACCTTTGAGCCTGCATCAACATTCAATAGATCATGGCTGACCATGCAATTTCAGGATCTCACACTCACTTTCTCTCCAGGCCCCTTGATCCCTCTAGCCACAAGGGCCAAATCGAGCTCCGTCTCTAACAAGCTGGCCCCAACACCTTTCTGGGTAGAGAATTCCACTGGTTCACAACTCTGAGTGAAGCAATTCTTCCTCATCTCAGTCCTGAATGGTTTATCCCTTATTCTTAGACAGTGATCCCTGGTTCTGGACTTCCCCAACATCTAGCCTGTCCAGTCCCATCAGGATTTTATATGCTTCTATGAGAATCCCCCCTCATTTTTTCCCTAAATTCCAGTGAGTACAAGGCCAGTTGATCCAGTCTTTCTTCAAGAGAAGTCAATCAAATGACATTGTGTCAACAAACATGTGTATTAACATTAATACTTCTAAGTCTGATGTTATGTCACGCTAAGAACACTTTTGCTCGAAAACACTTTTTCCTTTAAGGTATTATTCTAAGATTACAGACCAGGAGGGGCATTTGTAAAACAGACTGGACTTAAACGTGGCATCACTGGATTGATCTTTTGAGTGACAAAATGAACAGAGTTCATAAACTGTGTTTGTTCCCAAGACAGGAATTGTTCAATTGTATATAAACTGGGAAAGCAAACAATTAAGCAGACTAGAGTTCACTTTTGTGATATTCTCCCAGATGACCACTCTTTGGCACCTTATGTTATTTGCCACCTCCATAATATGCAGTACTAGGTAAGGATTACTCGAGGCTGTACACTGTCAACAACTCTGCTTCATCACTATATAGTAGAGGATGCACCAGTGTAGGCTATCAATTATTCTGAGGCAACAAGAAGTCGTACCACATGACAGCAAATCATACAACTACATTTTGTCGGACAAATTAAGACATTAGGGAGCTGGTACAGATACATCTGTTCCCTCTGGAGGGTAGAGCGGCTCTCCTTGTCTTCACACGTAGACCATGTGTGACATCAGTAGAAGGAGTGTAGCTGATGTAACATGAATTTTAACCCCTTAAGAACCTTTACATCATCTAGCCGTTCTGACCAGTTTAACATAAGGGTGAAGAAATCAGACATAGCACAAGGGCGAGAGCGACTAAATTTCGTTGAATCATCTCATGCTGTTTCTGAGCTCATCTTGTCCTCAAAACACATCTCTTGGTCAATCAACCCCATTCCCATTAAACTACTATTGACAATGCTTCCTGGGTTCTCCCTCTTCATGTGCTGTAACTTACTATAACTCAGAGGGTTGACGTTCTTGTTATATTCAGCTCCAACAATCTTATGGTGTCAAGCACAGAGTGTGGGTAGAGACAGAGAATTCGACATTAGCCTTCATGGGCAGAAAATATGTTCTGCACAGCTCCACAGCATCCTAGTAATTGTAATAATCAGTGGCTGTAAGCTATCTCAAACAATGCTGACTTGGAACCACATACTGGCAGAGGTGGTTAATAAGGCCAAGTGCCAATCATTGCAATCAGAATATTCCACATTTTCCTCTGTTTCCAATCTACAGTGATCACTCTTTTGCAGAAGAAAACTGCCTTGGTTTCCTTCATATATGCAAACTATCACCCCATTTCCAATTTCCCCTTTTTTACTCCGCAATGTCCTTGACTGTGTTGTTAAATGGTTCCCAAAATCTTGCACTTTTGTTTTGAGAATATCGCATCCGAATCCCTCTCGTGCATTTCCCCCTCTGTTACAGCTCCGGTACAGCTGCAATCAAAGTCATGGATTGCATTCTCCATAAGTGACAAAGGACGTCTATTACTTGTCCTCTCGTCCAGTTTGAAGTCATGGTCCAGTCTCTGAATAGCTCAACTGTGCCACTGGAGAAAGCATTATTTACGCACTCCATAAGGTAATAAAGAGTTCAGATTTTCCTGCGCTGTGGTGGCAGGTTTAGATGTGGGGAGGGGAGGTGTGAAACAGCAACGTTAGAAAGAATGATGTAGTTCCCACCTCCTCCTGCTTTTTCTGGGATCATGTTTTGTGCACTGTTGGCGCAAACCCAATTGAACCAGTTACAAAGCCAGTTGAGGGATTTTACAGTTAAAATTCCTCTTTCCCAACAGCGTAGCTGTATTCCCAAACTGCAAAGCTGAGAGCAGGAGGAGTGTATAGATACAATGGACTAGCTATGAAGGCTTCGATCAATTGACCTGAACGGCTACAGGGATAGTTAGGCTGAGATCCTGCCTTGATGATTTTAGACAGGGTAATGTCTGTTTGTAAGAGCGTAGCAACCCTTTGGAAAGCATTTTACCAGTCCACAGCTTCACATATTCTCCCATACACTGTGAACATTGCAAGAATGGAGGTGGCAACTTCAGACCCAGCTGTCAATGTGTGACAAACTGTGTAGTGTTTAAATATGGCACGTGTAGCATGATTGCAGGGACACTTTGGCATCAGCAAGCACTTTACTATTGGTCAGCATGAGATTGGTGCCACAGAGCTGTGGTGTGTATTGAATGAAGTGAGTAGTGTGAATTTGATTGCAAAAACCAACAAGTGGCACGGTGGCTTAGTAGTTAGCACTGGTGCCTCACAGCGTCAGGGACCCGGGTTCGATTCCACCTTCAGGTGACTGTCTGTGTGGAGTTTGCACATTCTCCACGTGTCTGCATGGGTTTCCTCCCACAATCCAAAGATGTGCAGGCGAGGTGGATTTGCCATGAAAAATTGCCTGTAGTGGTCAGGGATGTGTAGATTAGGGGATGGGATGCTCCAAGGGGTAGTGTGGACATGTTGGGCTGAAGGGCATGTTTCCACTTTATAGGGATTCTATTAAAAAAAAACTGTCCTTAACCTCCCCATAATTAACACTAAGCTGATTTTTGGAAAAATTCCACCCAATATCTTTTTGACGTGAATGGCAACATCTTGTTAGAGTTGCTAATACACAGCAGCAGCCTGAGACAGGGAGCTTCAACTGTTCAAACCAATGGGCTGTCAAACCATATCTGAGGTAGACCAGGACCAAAAGTAATGGTCTTTAGGTCTGTTCATGATTTTGCAATCTGTGCAGGGAGAAATGGTCTGGCCAGGGCAGCCAATATGCTTTGCTGTAACTACTTCAGCATCAAATTGTTACAGTGAACAAATGGCACACACCTTATTTACTAGGCCATTGATAAGGCCAATCTTATAGTAGATGCTATAGCAACAATACATACACATTGCCCAGTAATGGTCAACAATAGTACAGAAACCCTTGGCTTATTTCTTAATTAGGATAATGAGGAAAGAGAGGTCACTTGCCTGTTCTGTTCCTGAGCACAGAATGGAGCCCATGAAAGCATGAAAGGAAACTTTTTCATGAACCTCCTGAATCAAACATAGTAAATTTATCATCTACATACTGGAAACATGCAGAAGTTAGGAGGTTGGGTGTCTTCTCATGAAAGACCCATTTCTCGTGCAACCTAACAAAGATGTTTACTATGTGGAGCTGGAGGAAGACTGCAGGCCAGGCAGCATCAGAGGAACAGGAAAGTTAACATTTTGGGTCGGGACCTTTCTTCAGAAAGGTACTGACCTGAAATGGCAACTTTCCTGCTCCTCTGATGCTGCCTGGCCTGCTGTGTTCCTCCAGCTCCACACTGTGTTATCTCTGACTCCAGCATCGGCAGTTCTTGCTATCTCCCAGCCAAGCTGCTTGTGAGGGCTAAGCCTAGCAGGGATGCCTGGTTTCTTAGTTGAGGAACTGATCAGGGTTCTCTACTATTGTCTCAGACAAATCTACTGTAACTGGTCAGTGTGCAGGTTGGAATACCTACAGTGCCTTGTGCTATAAAATTGTCCTTATCAGCAACTCGGGAACAGCTGCAAGCCTGTTATTCAGAGATAGTAGGAACTGCCGATGCTGGAGAATCTGAGATAACAAGGTGTAGAGCTGGATGAACACAGCAGGCCAAGCAGCATCAGAGGAGCAGGAAAGCTGATGTTTTGGGTCTGGACCCTTCTTCAGAGTCCAGACCGGAAACGTCAGCCTTCCTGCTCCTCTGATGCTGCTTGGTCTGCTGTGTTCATCCAGCTCTACACCTTGGTATCTAAGTCTGTTATTCACTGTGCAAACTTGAAATAGGGCATATGAAAGCTATCCTGGGGAGGAATGGCTACCATGATCAGATTACATCTCACTGTACACAAAAGACCTGAGGTTATCGCTTTTGGTGTTAAATGTGCTCAGTCTATCTCAGATTACCTGAAATGGTAAGGAATCTCAAAAGTTGGGCAGCCTTTTAGCATCAATTTTACTACAGTACAAGACCAACTCACTTGGCATAGAGCAGAGAATGAATCTGAAGTAGCCTTATCTTGGACTCTGTACTATACCACAGGTAAATTTATCAGTGAGCCAGGAATAGACTTAGCCATTCTTACATTGTTGAAGTTGAACATTTATCCAGCCAGACTGTCTTCTGAAGTACTTAATAAATCATCTTGACTTGCAAATATTGCTGAGCATTCTGCCTTCGACATGACTTAACCACATCTGGCAGATTCCAATTACAGCTGATGTTACTGACTGCAACAATTACTTTCTAATTCTAGTACTCTAATGCTAACATTTCATCCTGAACTGCTAAAGCCATAGATATGCCCTACTGGATTCAGACAATAATTAATTCGAAGGATTGAAGACACTCTAATAACTGCTAAGATGTTGGATTAAAAGGAGAGTTCTTGTAAATTTAAAGCAAACCAATTAATTAAATTCTACAGCAGCTGCAATGGAAACATGAAGTGAAATAAAAGTTCAGTTTGGATTAACTATTTCATTAATATTTAATATTTGCAGGAAAAAAATTCGAGCTGGAAACCACTTGTTGTCCAATGTTTAGATGAATTTAGTTTGTTTTATTTTTATAACAGGAAATTCACTTCCACGTTCCTTGTTTATTGGTTTTACTGCTTTCATAAAATGGAAAGAATATTAATCTTCAGTGTTGACTTGGAAGTCATTGTGGATCTGATAGAAATACTAAAGTGTTCTACATGTTTAGCTGTTGTTCAGTGCTAGAACTCGTATGTCGTAGTCACAATAAGCTCACCTCCTACTCCAGAGGCTTGAGTGCAACATTTAAGCTGACACTCCAGTGTACTACTGAAGAGGTGGCTCAGTGATTTGCACCACTACCTCACAGCGCCAGGGACCCAGGTTCATTTCCAGCCTTGGGCAACTGTCTGCGTGGAGTTTGCACGTACTCCCTGTGCCTGCTTGGGTTTACTCTGGGTGCTCTGGTTTCTTCCCACAGTCCAAAGACATGCAGGATTTGCCACACTAAGTTGCCCACAGTGTCCAGGGATAGGTGGGTTAGCCAAGGGAAATGCAAGATTATATGGGTAGAGTAGGAGGGCAGGATGCAATTCAAAGGGTCAGCATGGACCTGTGAGGCCAAATGGCCTGCTTCCCCACAGTGGGATTCTATGAGTACCACACTTTTGACATATCATCTTACAGATGAAATGTTAAATTGTGGCCCGATCAGAAAGGGGGCATATAACATTACTGGAAGAAAAGCAGGTAGATTCTCATTGATGCAAAGCCCAACATTTGTCCCTCAGTCAACGTCACTGAAGTAAATTGTCTAACAATTGTTTAATATTGCTGTCACCCATTTGCTTCCTGCATTGGGGAGAGAGATTGCAGGAACTGCAGATGCTGGAGAATCTGAGATAACAAGGTGTAGAGCTGGATGAACGCAGCAGGCCAAGCAGCATCAGAGGAGCAGGAAGGCTGACATTTCGAGCCTAGACCCTTCTTCAGAAAAATAAATTAAAGGTCTAGGCCCGAAATGTCAGCCTTCCCGCTCCTCTGATGCTGCTTGGCCTGCTGTGTTCATCCAGCTCTACACCTTGTATTCTCTGGTTCCTGCGTTGCTCATGTTATAACAGTGACGACATATTAAAAACTATTTTGTCACGGCTTTTCATGAAAAATAATACAAGTATATTTTCCTAAGGGCACTGTTGCTGTAAACATAGGATTTCTTTCTAAACTAGGATCAGTCGTCTAGAGCTTAACCATTCTCGGTACATAATTCTCAGCGCCATTGCTGTGTTGACTTACCTGAACAATGCTTACCGGCTTAGTGAAGTAACACGTCTCGGGGCATTTGATTATTCTTAGAGGGAAAATATATTTCTTTGTGAACCATAAATTTTTTTATTGTTTATCTACTACAATACATTTTAATCTACTTTCCTAATCTGTCTTGTCCAGCTCATGCCACAGGCCTGCGTTGTTTAGATTTAAGACTCTTACCTTGCACTCAACTGATAAATCACTCTCATTCTTATATAACCATTCTTTCCCAATAACTCCTTGGCCATAGGGTTATTAATGAACCCTTTCTCTTTACACAATATTGAATCTGAGCCAACCTTTTCCTTTAGTAGGTTCCTTTACATGTTGACCTAGAAAGCTAACTTGAAAACATTCCATGAACTTTTCTTCTATGTTACCATTACTAATCTAATTTGTCCCATCTGCTGAGGGTTAAATTCCTCCATGATTATTGTATTACCAATATTCCATGTGTCTCTAATTTCTTGCTTTAAATCCTGTCTGACACGACAACCACGGTTGGTGGGCATATGGCAGGGTCCTTGGCAGTGTGGAGGAACAGAAGGATCTTGGGGTCCACATCCATAGATCCCTCAAAGTTGCCACCCAATTTGATAGGGTTGTTTAAGAAGGCATATTGTGTGTTAGCTTTGATCGGCTGGGAAATTGAGTTTTACAGCTGTGAGGTTATGCTCCAGCTCTAAAACTCCTTAGTTAGACCACAACTAAGGAGTTTTAGAGCTGGAGCATAACCTCACAAAATACTGTGTTCAGTTCTGGTTGCCTCATTATAGGAAGATGTGGAAGTTTTAGAGAGGGTAGAGGAGATTTAGCAGGTTGCTGCCTAGACTGGAGGGCAGGTCTTATGAGGAAAGGTTGAAGGAGCTAGGGGTTTTCTCATTGGAGTGAAGAAGGATGACAGGTGACTCAACAGAGATGTACAAGATGATGAGAGGCATAGATTAAGTGGATAGCCAGAGGCTTTTTCACAGGGCGAAAATGAATATTACAAGGGGCCATAATTTTTAGGTGACTGGAGGAAGGTATAGGAGAGATGTCAGAGGCAGGTTCTTTACACAGAGAGTTTTGGGTGCATGGAATGCACTGCCGGCAGTGGTAGTGGAGTCAGACACATTAGGGACATTTAAGAGACCCTTGGATATGCACATGCATGATAGTAAAATGTAGGGTATGCAGGGTAGTTTGATCTTGGAGTAGGATAACATGTCGGCACAACATTGTGGGCTGAAGGGCCTGTACTGTGCTGTACTGTTTTATGTTCTAAATGACTTATTCCCACCAATACCATCCCTCGTCATTTCTCAGCTCCCACCAAACACATCCTACCTCTGGATTTAATTTGTTCATTTCTACAGTGATTAGCTTGTCATATAGAGCACAGTCCAGCAATTATTACCTCGGAGGTTCTGCTTTTTAATTTGACTTTATCTTCACAAATTCTTTTGCAATGTTTTAATCCTAGTTTTACCGACGTCAGGAGTTCCTATGTGGTCCATGACAAATGAATTATTCTCTTCCCACTCAAAGCTGATTTCCAGGAGGTATCCTGCAACCTGTCACAGGGAAAGCGCCACAACATGCAGGATACCTGGCTGTAGCTGCAGTAACTATTCCCCACACTACTGTGCCTGAGGTTTTCTGTCTGTCCCGTGTGAATAGCCTCTTGCCCCATAATGCTCATCCACCTTGCAGTCTTTGCCCTTATCCACCCATGCAGCAAGAACTTCATGCCTGATAAAAAAAGCAGAAATTCCTTCAATGTTTCACAGACCAGGGTCTCATTCCTTGCTGATTCATATTCATACGAGCCTTAGGAGCAAATTATTGCAGATGCTGGAATCTGAGCTGAAAACAAAAAAAAAATGCTGCAGATCACACAGCATCCACAGAGCGAGAGCAAGCTAACGTTTCGAGTGTAGATGGCTCTTCATCAGAGTTAGTTTGCTTTCTCTCCATGGATGCTGCCTGACCCCTGTGATCTCCAGAAATTTTTGTTTTCAGTTCATACTAACCTTCCCCAATCACCAACCCAATCTGTACCACTGACCTGAGGCTTGTAATTGTCTCCTGGAACAAAATGTCCAGACAATTTACCACCTCTCTGTTGCTCTACAATGACTGCATCTCAGAGACCCGTTCAACAGCTCTGAACTGAATGAATGCAGTTTCAGGGACAGATGTGTTCGTCTGCAATCATAATGCAATCCACAAACTGAAATTATGGCACACAACCGGCTCTGACATCCTGTGTAATCTTGTTTTAGAGCTTATTTAGTTCAGATTTTATATACTTGTTTTTTTCTTAGTTAACATATTCATTTCTCCAGGCAAAGTTAGCAATTCAATCAAGGAAAGATTAAGTTTGGAGTCAGTTGCACACTTGGCGTCAGCATTTCTTTTACCAGGGAGCTGAAAAGCGGCAGCATTTCTAGTTAGGAAATGCATAAGATTGGGATGAAATGCCATCAGCCATTGTTATAATTTGCATGAGATATTTGCCAGCCACGTCAGCCTGAGACACTGCGTTTCGGGAAGGAAAGAAAATTGAAGTGAGAATATATGTCACATGGATTAAGCCACGAAACACATCTTCAGTTTCTCTTTGTGTTCACACAACAGTTTAGACAGAAACCAATTTGTGACCAGCTCCATTTCACAAAGAACTGATGTTGAACAACATAGGAGTAATAGTAAATCTGTTGAACAGTAAATCAGTAACAATGAACAGGAATGAAATTCACGTGCAATACAGAATTTAATTCAGTTGTCTTCAGAAAGTATGTAAACGCTCCTGTAAACTTTCAGATTTAAACAATGGATTAGCTCCAGATTGTCTCCAAGACTTTACCCATTCATTTTTTAAGCAGCCCATCATTTGGCATTTTCCAATGTACGTTTACTTTCTCTCAGTTCATGTGTTACAATTGTAACATTTTCTGAAAATGAGGTGAAAGCTTTATTGTGCTGAGTTATATGTGCACCGGCTTATCCAACTGGAGAGCAGAAGATGCATTGATTTAGTTTATGAGACTGCAGATAAATGATTCCTCTCTGAGGGCTGTTGAGAGTTGAAAGTAAGATTAATTCTTATAACTTCTGGCAGTTTTCATTTGAATTCCAATTGGAGAAGGCATACTGCAGGAAGCCGTGATCAGATTCCAACCCCGTTCTAATGTCAGTTTTAGTCAGAGGTGTCGGAGAAGGGTGGGAAATATAGGAATGCCTCTGCTGGGAATGAATGAGAGATGACTCTCGTTGTCTTTATTACAGTTAGATGATAACCTATAACACATCAAACACTATTGCCCTTGATTGGAAGTCAGGATAGACTTCTTGCATTTGGTATCCTATTTGCATTCTAAAGCTCAATAGCGAAGTCTAAACTCCAAAATTTTAACAAAGTACAAACACAAAATCCTGGAAGTCCTCAGTGGGTTAGACAGCGTTGGCAGAGGGGAGAAACAGAGTTAACTTTCGGGCTGATCACCTTTTCTCAGAACTCAGAGACTGGAAACATGAGCTCTCTCTTTCTCTCCTTAGGCGATGCCTGATCTGCCGAGTTCAACCAACACTTTCAGTTTTGGATTTCCAATATCTTCAGTACCTTGCGTTCAAAATTATGTCGATGTAATGAAACCCGGGGAACTCAAATCAGCATGGGTCAGTAGCTCTCCCTCAGATCCTCAAGAAGCTGAGATCCAGATCTACTTCTGCCAGCAAGGTATTCTTTTGCTCTGAACATCTCACACAAGATATTGGGTATATCCTTCAGAGTGAACTATTCAGTGTTTTTAATAAACTAACTGAGAAATAACCACCACATCCATAAAGCAGAGCTGAACAAAAACTTAAACATTGATCTTCACAGATTTGGTAAGCACTTTCAATGGTTCATTCTGAAGAGCAAATAACCCTGTATCTCTTTTCAGTCCCATCATCTGTTAGTTTAACCAGACTGTGACAGTCTAGCATTTTATACTTAGATGCGTACATATGCTACAGAACAAAGTTGGTTCAATGACAGCAAGTGGGTATCAGAGAGAAAGGTCAGAGAGAAAAGGAGCAAGAGTTGGACTTACACTCACTGAGCTTGCTCTGCCGTTTATGCTTGTCCAAACCTGTTCATGGGTGTATAGCGTTTAAGGGCTTCAGGGCCCTGGAACAAGCTTGTGATGATGCCACAGAACCTCACATCTCAGCATGAACAGCGCAATGTGCGTGGAGTTAGAACACATTAGAAGAACTCTCTGGAAGTTCCAATGGAGAGCTCATGGATTTGCGCGCGCGCGCACACACACACACACACACACACACACACTTTAATTAATGTAATGATATGGTGGCATACCGAGGATTCTTCACACCCCCTCCCCACAGTAACAAACAAAACAGAAACCCCATCGCCCTCACGTACTACCCCACCAATCTCCCGATCCAATGCACCATCCTCCGACATTTCCCCATCTGCAATGCGACCCCACCTCCAAAGACATTTTCCCCTCCCCAACCTTGTCTGCTTTCCAGAAGGACCATTCTCTCTGTGGCTTCCTTGTCTGCTCTGCCCAGTGCCGGCTCCTGCCCACTGCCAGTCCCTGCCCACTGCCAGTTCCTGCCCAGTTGCTGCTCCCACTTGCTGCCAGCTCCCACAACCAGTGCCAGCTCCCGCTCAGTGCCAGCACCCACCCAGTGCCAGCTCCCGCTCAGTGCCAGCTCCCACCCAGTGCCAGGTCCCACTCAGTGCCTGCTCCCGCTCAGTGCCAGCACCCTCCCACTGCCAGCTCCCCTGCAGTGCCAGCTCCCGCTCAGTACCAGCTCCTGCCCAGTGCCAGCTCCCCCTCAGTACCAGCTCCCTCCCTCTGCCAGCTCCCGCCCAGTGCCAGTTCCCTCTCAGTGCCTGCCCTTGCTCTGTGCCTGGTCCCTCTCAGTGCCAGCTCCCAATCAGTACCAGCTCCTGCCAGTGCCAGCTGCTGCTCAGTCCCAGCTCCTGTCCAGTTCCAATGTGATGCTCCAGGGCTGCTTCCCCACGTGCTGCAGCTGGGATTCCCCCCGGTGCTGCTCAGGCGCTCACAGCCCACTCACTGCTGAAGGGCTCACTGCTCACAGTGTCCTGGGGCACGAGGGCTCACAGTGTCCTGGGCACAAGGAGCACTGCTCACAGTGTCCTGGGGCACGAGGGCTCACAGTTTTCTGGAGCACAAAAGCTCACTGCTCACAGTGGGGCATGAGGTCTTGTTGCTCTAGACTTGTTACTGACTCCATTTCTGAGGGGAGAGAAGAAGAAATGAAAAGATGGAAATAAAGGAAAAAGAAGGAGAAAGAACAGGCGGAGCAGAGGAGCTCCAAAAGGAGGACCCTACTCTGCCGACAACTTGCGGATCCTAAACTATACCTAAGTTATTGAAAATGGCACCAGATTGTGGCAACAGTTGAAGCTTTTCACTGTATTTTATTGCAGTATTCAGTGTAAAATGCAAGTGACAATAAATCATTTAATTCAATTCAATTCAGTTTAACTTCGAGTGCTGCACGGTGACACCCGCTGATTAAAATGCCTATTATGCCACAGTCACGTCCTGCCACTGAAAAGTATGGATCATCTTTATTGTAGCGCATATCAGTGCTATTTTTGACAATATTACTTGCTCCAGAGAGGTGGGTACGTCCAAAATCCTGTGACCTATCTCCACCTCATCGCCCCATCCAACCGTCACCCTTGCATTCACTGACCTCCCAGTCTGTAAGCATCATGACTTTGTGTGTTCAAACACCCTCCATAGTCTCATATCTCTATCGTCTCCTCTGGCAAAGTGTTCCTGGGAGATGTGAGTTCATCCAACTCTTCTGCATATACCTTTTCTTCCCTGATCTGTCAGCAGCCACACATTCAACTGTTTAGGCCCTAAATTCTTGAACGTTCATCCCTGATTTCTTTGTTGCTTAATTCTCATTTCAAATCATCCTGAAACTTACCACGTTCCTCCATCTAATATCCATTCTTTTTCTTTGGTTTGGGGCTAATTTTAATCTGAACGCGGCAGTTTACTGCATAAAAGATTCTGTACAAGTCCTTTGTTCTTGTAAAGGAGACGGAGCAACACAGTGCATGCTATATACTAGCTTGAGTAAGTGACTAGTTCAGTGAGTAGCTTTAATTAAATGAATAGTGTTTATTTAAGAAGTTTAATTGGAAGATTTATCACACAATTGCCTGGTTGCCGCAACACCTCACCTGAGAGATGGTGCAATTAAAAGATTCCTGTTAAATGAGTATTATACTGACCACTAACAACTCCCACACAATACATATTTAATTACTATTTCATGATTAACTGTGCTGCAAAAGTATGGAGATATCGCAAAGACTCTGAGCAGATGTTAGTCATCGAGACACAGGACCAGCAGAAGACCGACAGATCACTGCAGGAAACCACCTGGGCACAAACTATCACTTGTAACGAAAGGTCACGGACCCAAAATATCAACTCTGTTTCTCTGTACAGGAAGATCAGAGACCTGCTTGAGTGTTTATGTTTTTATTAATTTAAAATTTTCAGCTCTGACAGAATTTTGCTTTCGTATCATCTTGGGTATGACTGGAAATCATTCAGTTCCACTCTGCTGGAGGTTGAGCAGATCATGGGTTCTGAGCACACTATCCTGGCCAGCACTTTCCGAAACAACCAGTACCTTATTTCTGACATTGCTTCAACACTTCCTTTGGGCAACGGATCCTATCTTTTAGGATATGGTGCTGAAATTAGAATAGCTCAGTGTTCAAATGAGGCTCGTGAATACTGAGATGAAACAGGGTACTTTCTGAAATAAGGACATCCTGCTTTGAAGCTGGAAAAATCACCTTATCCTGAAATACATCTTAGGCATTAACTGAAAAGGCAATTTCTGACCTTCCCAGTTGTATGCAGTAAAGGGAGCAGCAGAATTAGGTGATACCTTACAACCTCAAAGAATACAAATTTTTCAAGGGCTTTATTCAAGAAGAATGAAGGGTAGGTGGAAAGGCAGGTTGTGAGAGGGGTATCAGCAGTTTACAGGAAAATACTGATCGGTTAAGTAATAGGGCAAAAATGAGGAATAATAAGAGGTTGTTTATTTTGGAAGGGAGAACTAAACGAATAGTACTACTTAAATGGAGAAACAAAAGAAACAGAAGTGCTTGGGAGTGCTTGTGCATGAAACACAGAAAGCTAGCACACAGACGCAGCAGGTAATCAGAAAGATTAATGGAATTAATGGAATTTCAAGGGGGTTGGAGTATAAAGTAGGGAAAGCCTACTGCAAATGTACAAGTTGCTGCGGAGACCTCAAAGGAGAGAGTAGGAACAAGGGGATGTCAATTTAAGACTGAGATGTTAAGGAATTTCTTCTCTTCAAGGGTTGAGAGTCTTCGAACTTATTGCCACAGAAAGCTGAATGGCCAAAGTCTTTGTGAATATTAATGGCTGAGATAGAATCATGATCAGCAGGGGAATGACGGGTTATGGGGAAAGGACAGGAAAGTGGACATATGGAGTGTCAGATCATTCATGACCCTATTGAATGGCAGAGCAGGCTCAAAGGGCTGAACTACCCATTCCTGGTCCTGTATCTTCTGGTCTTATGGAAAGTGTTAAGGATAAGGAAGGACTTCTGTCCCAATGATGTTTGGTCTCTCTAAATATCCAAAAACCTCTGAGGTCTGTGAATTTTACTTTTGGCTATTGTGGACAAAAAGATCTTTACATGTTGTTACCCCAATGTTGATAACTGATAGGGAAAGTGGGACTTCATGTAGTTCAGCAAATATCATATAAAAAAAACAAAGAACTGATGCCTTAAAGAGGCATGTCAAATTCTACATGTTCAAAGGCTTTGATGTCTTGAAGGACACTGAAGGACACCACTGTAAGTTAACATTCTTTACAGCTTTGTTATGCTGGAATCAAATGTTCGAATACAGCTCAAAATAATGAACACAATTCATTTCAGATTAATTCTGCACCATTCTCAACTTAATACCTGCTGTTCTTTACATTTACCCGCTAATATTAACAGGAATAATTTCTAGCCCAATTAGTTTTAATATGTTTGGATAATGAAGCAGCAATGGGTGCTGATTTATATACATTCAATTTACTTTTGTTCCTGATAAATGAGTGCTTTTTCAAAACTACACGGGGATATGAAAAAAAATGATATGTTTTGAAAAAAAAATACACTCTCCACTGTTGTAAAAATATTCAATAGGTTTCTGGGATAAGATTGCTGCATAATAAATGCATGCTTATCTTGCATGGGTCAAAGATATTAATGTGACATTTTACATACAGTCAGCCCATTTATAGGCCACATAATGATTTTCTTCATTAATTATTTTCTTCCATCCTATTAACCTATGCCCTCCATTCCACCCCTATCTTTTTCAATCAGAAAATAGGACCATCTCAGTGTCCATTAGTAGGAAACCGAACCAGACTTTTTTGCTTTAATATGGCAACTGTAACTTCAACCAGAGTCCATCCGTGTTCAGAGTTTTAATTGTTTAATGGATAAGATAACATGTAAAAATTTAAAAGAAAAGAACATGTAACATTTCTAAATATTACAGTTGAAAACTAGTTACATTTTCTGTCTCTTATAGTAAGACTGCTTCCTTGAAGACATTGCTAATTATGATGAAACAACCCTATTGGTGGGATGTGTGGAAATCAAAGAATGGGGCTTCAAAGTTAACAACTGACTAACCTACTGTAGATTATGTTCACCAGTCGGCAGCTTTTTACAATCCTAAAGGCACAAAATCAGAAACCCTCTGGTGTCATTGAAATAATGAGATTATGAAGTGACACCTTAACAAGCTAATCTCTAATCACGGGTGGCCAACTTCTTCAAATGATATCAGCATTTAACTGGTGTGTCAACTTGTCGACGTTTCACAGTCACGCAGAGAAACTAATCTGCTCACCACTGGAACTGGAGGCTCTCAACGCGGTTCTCTCTCCTTCGAGAGAAGCAACTGGTGGTGGTTTAAACCCTGAGGGTCCCCATGCCTCAAGCAAGGGTGGAGTCTGAGAAGATGGGACCTGCAATGGAGCTGAGCCTGCGCTGTGAGTATCATTCTGCATCATAAACCAGCCAATAAGCTAACCGACCCCCAGGCTGTCAACATAAAACAATCAGTTCAGTCGGAAAACATGACTGGAAGTTGTCGGAACTGATTAATTTAGCTGGAAGGTAAAACTGGAGGTTACAAAACAACATTCCTCTTGAGGCAAAAAGCAAAATGCTGAAAAGAAGTAGTTAGTGCTAGAGATACTCAGCAAGTTTGCAAGCATCCATGGCAATAGAAACACTTGTTGTGTCAGATCTGTTGCCCCTCCTGTGAGGCTACAGCCAGATCTATGGAGGGCTTTCCACCATTTTTTGTTTGCATTTCTCTCCAGTGGTCCGTGAAGGACAGACATTTTCATATAAATCAATAGTACAGTCATGAGAGAAGATGGGATCATTTCGAGCAGAAAAAGACAAGTAAATATTTAAGAGAGGTTTTCAAAATTTGGAGGCAGGTGGAAGGGTGTTTGATCAGCAGGTAGGGAGAAACTGATTCAGTTGGCAGGAGGATCAATGTCAGAGGACATAGGTTTAAGGTATTTGGCAAAAGCAAAACATTTGGAGGGAGATGAGGAATTCTTTTCAATGGAGCGTGCATTTAGGATCAGGTGCATGCTTTCTGAAGGAGTTATGGAACATGAGCAGAAGAGCATTTAATATCCCTGGAAATGCTCACCTAAAACCAACTGATCAAAATTCTGTTGTTACGTTTGATCACATCACAAGAGGGCTTCTGACCACTTACCAACATCACGTTTAAGGCTGCTTACTTCCACCTTTAGCATATTAAAGGGTCTATATTAAGTTATCATTATTGTCAAAAAGGAAATTAACAGTATTGTATGTGGCTACAAATATGCAGAGACAATCATTACAGCTTCTCAAAAGGAATGCTGCTTCTAAAGATTCCAGCTGAACTATTTTGAAGAAATATGGAGTGGTCATTTTGCTAGGAAGAACATAGGAAAGACAATATAAAGTTAGCAGCGCAATTCCAAGAAATTAAGAACGTGTCCAAGTTCACATCCTTCTTAAATAAAAACCGAAAGAGCTGCGGATGCTGTAAATCAGGAACAAAAACTGAAGTTGCTGGGAAAGCTCAGCAGGTCTGGCAGCATCTGTGAAGGAAAAAAAAACAGAGTTAATGTTTCAGGTTCTGAGGAAGGGTCAGTGGAGCTGAAATGTAAGTTCTGATTTTTGCTTCACAGATGTTGACAGACCTGCTGGGCTTTACCAGCAACTTCCGTTTTTGTTTGCATCCTTCTTGTTAAATGCTCCGACATGGGCAATGGGCCTAGTGGCTAGGCACGAGTCCACTTTGCCATGCTGCTGGTACACAAGTGCCACTTTTTTGTGCCATTTTGCCCCCACCCATGTAACCAGTGCCACTATGGGGCCTTGTCAGACCTTGCCAATGCAGATGCCACCGATGCCGATGGGTACTGCACCGGCCCAAGCTCGATTCTGTCACCATCATGAGTCCGCTTCAGGCCCACCTCACCAATGCAGCCACTACCAATATCCCCCTGGGTCTTGTACTGGGCCCAAACATGTCTCCACCGCCCCCTCCATGAAACCGTGCTAGATGCAGATACCGCGGGGAATCCAAACCTGCCACCATACAGCAGCAGCCTTGAGTTGGTGCTAGGACCGCTTGGACGATGCAGAAGCCTCCAACACTGCCACTATGAGCCAGCGCTGCTGGGTCTACTAGATCCTGCATTGCTGGGCCTACCATTGACCGCTGATGTGGTCACTGTGAACGAGCTCCTCACCAAGGGGTAATTAAAATAACACAGGCGTGACAAAAGAGAAAAGAGGAGAAAATAAACAAAAAGAAAGCGTATGGAGCAGACAGGTTCAGAAGGCCTACTCCACCACCATTTGTGAGGGTACTGAAATCAGAACAGAAAATAATTACAGAATGACAGGGAGAAGGTAGGGAAATATGTATAGCTCAGGTGCTCTTTCAGAGAACTGGTACAGACATGTTGGGTTGAATATCCCCCTTGTGTGCTATAACTGATACTTCTCAGGAGACTATATCTTAGATTAGGGCGGCACGGTGGCTCAGTGGTTAACACTGCAGCCTCACAGCACCAGGGACCTGCGTGCAATTCCAGCCTCGGGTGATTGTCTGCTGAGTTTGCACATTGTCCCCGTGTCTGCGTGGGTTTCCTCTGGGTGCTCCAGTTTCCTCCCACAGTCCAAAGATGTGCAGGCTAGGCGGATTGGCCATGAGAAATTGCCCGTCATGTTCAGGGGTGTGTGAGTTATAGATCACTGTGGGGGGAAAGTTGCGGTCCACAGTGATCAAGAACGCCCTTGACCGCGTCTCCCACATTTCCTGCAACACATCCCTCACACCCCGCCCCCGCCACAACCGCCCTAAGAGGATCCCCCTCGTTCTCACACACCACCCCACCAACCTCCGGATACAACGCATGATCCTCCGACACTTCCGCCATTTACAATCCGACCCCACCACCCAAGACATTTTTCCATCCCCTCCCCTGTCTGCTTTCCGGAGAGACCACTCTCTCCGTGACTCCCTTGTTCGCTCCACACTGCCCTCCAACCCCACCACACCCGGCACCTTCCCCTGCAACCGCAGGAAATGCTACACTTGCCCCCACACCTCCTCCCTCACCCCTATCGCAGGCCCCAAGATGACATTCCACATTAAGCAGAGGTTCACCTGCACATCTGCCAATGTGGTACACTGCATCCACTGTACCCGGTGCGGCTTCCTCTACATTGGGGAAACCAAGCGGAGGCTTGGAGACCGCTTTGCAGAACACCTCCGCTCAGTTCGCAACAAACAACTGCACCTCCCAGTCGCAAACCATTTCCACTCCCCCTCCCATTCTCTAGATGACATGTCCATCATGGGCCTCCTGCACTGCCACAATGATGCCACCCGAAGGTTGCAGGAACAGCAACTCATATTCCGCCTGGAAACCCTGCAGCCATATGGTATCAATGTGGACTTCACCAGTTTCAAAATCTCCCCTTCCCCTACTGCATCCCTAAACCAGCCTAGTTCGTCCCCTCCCCCCACTGCACCACACAACCAGCCCAGCTCTTCCCCCCCACCCGCTGCATCCCAAAACCAGTCCAACCTGTCTCTGCCTCCCTAACCGGTTCTTCCTCTCACCCATCCCTTCCTCCCACACCAAGCCGCACCCCCAGCTACCTACTAACCTCATCCCACCTCCTTGACCTGTCCGTCTTCCCTGGACTGACCTATCCCCTCCCTACCTCCCCACCTATACTCTCTCCACCTATCTTCTTTACTCTCCATCTTCGGTCCGCCTCCCCCTCTCTCCCTATTTATTCCAGCTCCCTCTCCCCATCCCCCTCTCTGATGAAGGGTCTAGGCCCGAAACGTCAGCTTTTGTGCTCCTGAGATGCTGCTTGGCCTGCTGTGTTCATCCAGCCTCACATTTTATTATCTTGGAATTCTCCAGCATCTGCAGTTCCCATTATCTCTGGGTTTGAAATAGTGATGACTTTTACTTAAATAAATTACATGGAGGTTTCAATTTATAAGGTTTTACTATGATGTGCAACTCTGATGTAGCAGTGCAGGCTGTTGACTTGTTTTGAGTAGCAACTTTGCTGAAATAAGCTATTGATAGTTCATTTGCTCACATGTACAGCTGAGATTCCTTTATTACCATGAATTAATTGGCGACAGAGTCTATATAGAATAGAGCAACACCAGCTAAGGGGAGTAATGAGATGGTTTCAATCATCTTGAAGTGGAGTCCAACAAGGACTCGCTGTCTGGAGGCAGCAGGAGGGTGCTTTTGAAGGCACAGCACTCAGTTTAGTATTTTCCCTCTTTCCTTGGAGCTTGTCTTCTCCAGTTGTCTTGTGGTGGTGATGTGACTTAGCAGTGAGAGAGAATTGAACATCTTGCTCGGCCACTTCAGAGGGCATTTGGACTCAAACTCATTGATGTGGATCTGGAATTGTATACATTGACAGACCAAGTAAATTAAATTCAAATTCTCATATGGTGAGCTGGAACTCCCGTTCTCTGGATTACAAATTCAGCTGGCAGGACAAAAACTTGCATCTGTCTAGCAAATTTATGATATGAAAATGTTCCAATTGGCAATTGCCAAGAACATCCAATTACAGAACTATCACTATACTGCATCCAATACTTCCTATTTCATATCAAGAAAAATCCACAAATAGCTGTGTAAGGCCAGTTCATCTATTTAGTAGATTTGATTTAGGGAGAAATGTTGGGATCTTGGGACAACTTGCTGCTCATCTGAACATTGTCAAGTGGGATCTCTAATTTGTATTGTATTTGAAAAATGATACTAGTTTTAATCAGATTGTGCAAAGACTCGGGTCACTACAATTTCTATCTTGCTGTCAGGCCCATCTGTCTCACGCTGCATTGGCTTCAAATCCATTTCCTTTAACTGCATGTTGCGATTGAGTTAACATTCAATAAACCAAGTGCAGCTTATTCCATAAATTAATGTTAATTTGCTTTTGAAACAATTGTCCAAATATGGCCACTCCTGTTTGTGTCAGGCACCAATCTATTCAACTGTTCAGGCTTTGTCCTACCAGTGTCTTGTTTCAAGAATTGGCCAGTCTTACTCAGCAGAAATCAATATGTATATTGATGGATATTTTTACACCTTTCAAACTGGTGCACTGCAATCCCATTTGAGACAAATGTGAATGTAGCTGTGCTAGAGGAAATGGGAATATTCAAACCAATGACTGTGAAGTGCAGTTCTTGCTGACTCAGGTTCTGGCAGGGAAGCCTAGTAGTTTGACTAACTGAATCACATCTAGAACCCACAGCCTTACACTTGCATCTAAATAAAATTTAGGGTTTAGGTAACCTCCTTGAGGTGTTTTGTGGGTGGATTGGTCTGGTCCATAATAAATATATTTGTTGTGTAATATTTTACTGGTCCTGACGGCTGTAGTGACACAGAGAACTCAACATATTTAGTCCACCTACTCGATGTGTAGTACTAAAATTTATTTTCTGTCAAAAAGGACATTTTAAAAGTAGTTTTTTTTCCTTTTCTAAGCATTTTGCAGCTTAGACAACATTTGATAACAAACCTATATATAATTGAAGGAAACAAAAAAACATGGGGTCCCATGTTCATGCAATTTCCTTTTGTGCGCTATCTCTTTGAGAATAAAGTGGATAAGGGGAGTGTTTGGAAACCAGCTTAATCAGTTTCCTGCCTATGACATAAATATGTCCCAGGAAATGCCCACATGGCCAAGGATTGCTATGGGTGAATAATAAGGAGGGAAGGATAAATCAAAAGCTAAGTTAAGTGGTGTTAGGTCCGGCTGTTGATAATAATGGGGACTAGTGCAAAGACTCTCTCCAAAGAGAACAGGTTTCGGTACTGTAATCTTCATTGAGCTCCCTGTATTGGAGGAACCCTTGGAAAATAGAACAGAGGCTGTGTTACTGTTTGCACTGTTCAGTTGGAAAGGAAAGACAGTGAAGAAGGAGAAAGTGAGGCATCATGGACTGGACAACATCCACTCCTGCTGTTACAATGGTGTCAAGGCCCACACTTCCAGTCAAAAGGGCTGATGAGAGAATTTTTGTGAATTCTGTGCCATCAGGTCTGTTATTGCCTTAGTGGGAGAGACTTGAGCCTTGTTGGTGGTAAGGGTGTCCAGGGATAACAGATGGAGTGTGATTGCTGCAAATGCAATGCAACAGGTAATAAATAATACATCCTACAGGAAGATAATCAAGTTTGAAAAATTGTGAAATTGGATGTGGCTGCAGGTTTGTGCAATACACAATGCAAGTTCCTGTAACTACATGAGGGCATATCTTTGTTGTATTGACTGCTCAGGTTAAAAAAAAACTATTTATTAATGTTTGAATTGTATTGATTTTAGTTGGTTTGTTGCAGCAAAACATTTATAAAGTAAAATTCCGTCCACAGTTTTTCTTTATATTGGCATTGTGAGGATTCTTTTCTTTTTAAAATGCTATTACTTTTCTGGGTAGATTTTCAGACATGCATTTATAGGGCATAATTTATTGTTTTGAATGTCCCAATGATGTGATACAGGCAAATACTTTAGAATTATAGTCAAAGCAAATTTTGACAACAGTGATGCAACAATGTCAAGTTCATCTGTCTTTTGTGATGTTGTTTGAGGGTCAAGTCATCTTCAACATCATCGTCATCGATGGTACCTCACAGATGAGAATGGCTCCCTTCCCTTTTCATGGTGAGTCTGTAGTTAGCTGTACAGATCAATGTGGTTTCCACTAGCTCTGTTACACTTGGGGCAGAAGGTAGCCATGGGACGGGGTGGGTGGGGCGTTGGTGAAGCAGCGTACTCTTACACTGTTGACACCTGACTTCCACGGCAAGCCTCGAGGTGCTCGACGCCTTCCCGAGTGCTCCTCCTCCACGTTGCACGGCCTTGAGCCCAGTGAATTCCAGGTGTCTATGGGAATGCCGCACTTCACCAGTGAGGCCTTGAGGGTAACACTGAAGCACTTCCTCTGTCCATCTGGGGCTCACTTCCTGTTTCGAAGCTGGGAGTCTTGTGTCAGTCATGCGGACAACATACCTCAGCCCATTGTAGCCAATCGAGGATGGTCAGTGCCTCGATGCTGGGGATGTTGGCCTAGTCAAAGACATTGGTTTTGGTGCTTCTTCATTCCCAGGGGATTTGCAGGATCTTGCGCAGGCAACGTTGGGTGGTGCTATTTCAGTAGCTTGCACTGTCTCCTGTAGACAGTTCACATCTCAGAGCTATACAGGAGGGCAGGAAATACCACAGCTCTGAAAACCATGGGCCTGGTGTCGGATCTGATACTGTTGTAGTAAGTATTAACAAGGTAACTGGGAGAGATCTTATTTAAAACTGCAGTCATGAGAATGCAATTGCAGAATTCAAGGTGGGATAAATACACCCGTAATTCAAAATTAAATAAAACAGTAGCTACATGTACGAAGTCAATGATGTTTGACATCTCCAAACCCTTTAAGCAAACTCGACAAGACAAGCCTGTAAACTGCTAAAAAAAAGTCTCAATTGAAAGAAACGAATAGCTCACATTTAATCAGTTCCTCAGAGTGTCCTTAAGTATTTCAGCTCCGTTACAGCAATGTCTCCCACGCACACTTAAATCCCTCCCTATTTTCAGTGCCATCAGCAAAATGTTTTGAAGTATTTTTACATCATGACAAAAGTCCCGGAAAGACATCAGAAAATGCCTTTTCCACAGGTTATAATTAACCAGTGAGCTTACCTTAGTTACAGAACAGTGCAATGTTCTAACTGCAAAACAGAAAACTGTAATGGACATGAAACCCTCAAACTTGTTGCATGATTTTGTGAAACTATGGTGTGATCAGTACCTTAACTCCATTTTTCTTCCCAGACACAATATCTCTTAATATACATAGCTGGCAAAAATCTAATAATTCTCACATAAATTTTCAACTGACTTAACGTCAGTGTTGTTTTGGTTGTGATAGTTCCAGATTTCCATCACTCCATCAAAAAAGATGCCTCCTGACATCACCCAAATGGCTAACCTCTTTTTATGCCCTTTTATTTGACAATATCTGGAGTACGGTACACAGTTTTAGTCCCCTCACCTGAGGAAAGGTATATAATATGCATTAGAGACAATTCAGAGAAGGTTTATCATATCAATTCCAGAGATAAAAGGCTTGTCTCATGAAGAGAGATTGAACAGTTTAGGGCTATACTCGCTAGAGTTTAGAAGGATGAGAGGAGATCTAATTGAGGTACATAAGATGCTAAAGGGACTTGACAAAATAGATATACAGTGGATATTTCCACTTGTAAGGCAATCTAAAATCAGTTCTGAGGAAGGGTCACTGGATCCGAAACGTCACCCCTGACCTATTCTTCACAGATGCTGCCAGACCTGCTGAGCATTTCCAGCAACTTCTGTTTTTGTTCTAGAATGAGACCTCATAGTTTTAGGCTAAGGGGTAGCAGACTTAAAATATAGATGAGGACGAATTACTTCTCTCAAAGCGTTGTGAATCAGTGGAATTCACCAGCCCAGAGTGTGGTGGTTGCCAAGACACTTAATAACATTAAGGAGGAGCAAGACAGATGTTTAATTAGTCATGGTTTAAAGGGTTATGTGGAGTTGAGGCTGAGATGAGATCTGCCAATGCCCACAATAAATAGCAAAGCGCTCTCAAGCGGCTGATCTATTTACTTCTACTTCTAGTTCTAATGTTGTTATTTTCTCCCCACAGAGATATACAGCATGAAAACAGACCCTTCGGTCCAATTCGTTCATGCTGAACTGATATCCTACTTAAATCTACCCCCATTTGCTAGTATTTAGACCATATCCCTCTAAATGCTTCCTGTTCGTGTGTCTATCCAGATGCCTTTTAAATGTAATTGTACCAGACTCCATCACTTCCTCTGGCAGCTCATTCCATACACACTCCAGACTCTACGTGAAAAAGTTGCCTTTTAGGTCCCTTTTAAATATTTTGCTTCTCACCTTAAACCTATGCCCTCTAGTTTTAGATTCCCCCAACCCTGGGAAAAGACCTTGACTATTCACCTTGTCCATGCCCCTCATGAATTCATAAACCTCTATAAGGTCACCCTTCAGCCTCTGATGCTCCAGGGGAATATAGCCCCAGCCTATTTTGCCCTCCCTATAGCTCAAACCCTCCAACCCTGGCAACATCCTTGTAAATCTTGTCTGAACCCTTTGAAGTTTCACAACATCCTTCCTATAGCAGGAAGGCTGGAATTGCACACAGTATTCCAAAAGCCTAACCAATATCCTGTACAGCTGCAACATGACCTCCCAACTCCCATACTCAATGCACTGACCAATAAAGGCAATCATACCAAATGTTTTATCTAATTACCTTAATTGCTTTACTGCGTAATTTCCGGAACTCTAGCCTTAAATAAAAAGTATTTCACAGCACCACACGAACAAACAGAATTCATTGTCTCACACCTCTATTATTCTCTGACAGTCTTTCTCCGTTCTCCAGGAGATAGTGGAGAGGTGACAGCCTATTGGAATTATTTATTCCTGGATTATTAATCCGGAAACTCAAATAATATTCTGGGAGCCTGGGTCTGAATCCCACCACTGTAGATGATGAAATTTGAATTCAATAAATACCTGGGATGAAGAGTCTAATGATAAACATGAAACCACTACTGATTGTTGGAAAAACCCACTTAGTTCACAAATGTGACCTCTCATCTTACCTGGTCTGGCCTACATGTGTTTCCAGACCCACAGCAATGTGTGTGACTCTCTACTGCCCTCTGGGATGGCCTGGCAAACAACTCAGTCACAACAAATGCAACAATGTCTCAAAAAAGACCATGTGGCATTGACCTAGGCATTGGAAGTGACAATGGCAAAAACAGCCTTGTTGATCTTGCAAAATCCTCCCGACTAACATCTGGGGCCTAGTGGTCCCCAAAATTATAGATACTAGTATTCAGCCAATTTGAATCACTCCACGTGATATCAAGAAACGGTTGGAGACACTAGATACTGCAAAGACTATGTGCCCCGACAACATTCCAGCAATAATGCTGAAGACTAGTGCTCCAGAAGTTGCTGCTTCCCTAGCCAACCTCTTCCTGTACAGTTACAACACCGGCATTTACCCAACAAGATTGAAAATTACCCTAGTGCGTTCTGTATGCAAAAAGATCCAACTTGGCTAATTACTGCCCCATTAGTCTACTCTCAATCTTCAGTGGAAGTGATGGAATACGTCATTAACAGTGTTATCAAGCAGCACTCGCTTAGTAATAGCCTGCTGAGTAACTTCCAAACCCTTTCAATGAACAATACATCACCTTATACTTCTCGATATTAAACTTCACTAATACTTGCCCATTTCTGCTAGCCCATCTATGCAACGTTACAGCCAACTCATCACATCCTCATTGTTTATCACTTCTTTAAGCTTTGTACTATTGGCAGATCAATAGATTTTAAAATTCTAAGATCTAAGTTATTAAAATAAGTCAATAAAAAAGCAGCAATCTTACTCCTGACCCTTGGGAACATTACTGTTTAACACACCCTAGTTTGAAGAATTACCAATTCCTATTTTCTGCACTTAAACCTTTTCTTTCAAGTTAAATTGACCTTGACCCTTATATTCCACAAGGCTGTATGCTGTCTGCTTTATAATATCTGACCAGTTGCATTCCTCTTTAGATCACCTTTAAAGGAGTGAATTTATAAACAGTACAGGAACCGATATAAACAATTATGCCAAAGCTATTAACGCAATTCAAATGGAATATTTATTATTCTTGATTTTCTAGGAAACTTGGTTACATAATCAACATATAATTCAGATCTTATTTAGATGACATTTTATGTCACAAAAGATGAATAAATTCCAACATTTTCAGAAAGATTAATTGTGTCTTTTTTTGCGAGAGCAATGGACAGAACTTAAAACATTCTGCTGATACTTATCTGTGATTCAGTTGTCACATAATCTGGATAAACAGAATCCTGAGACCGATCAGATAAGTAAGGGAGAATATCATAAGGAGTTCATTTTAAAGTCATTTCACTTGTTCATTTCTCAAGTCTTATTGAACATTAGATGAGCTTAACTTTAATTTACAATTACCACACATTGCAGCTATTTGCCAATGATTATTGTGAATATAATGGAAAAGTTTGTTAATAGATCTGTGGATTAGAAATGACATTGAAGCAATTTGTGTCAGTGGACAAAAGAGTTGATGGATTGCATGTTTGGAGAGAGAAGAGGGATTGAATATTGTGCTACAAAGCAGGGTAAAGTTGATCTCTTGGTCCTAAAGTAATGCCCCAATTCAAAAATTTTTAGGCTAAAGTAATTTAAATGACACGTCTATGCATACTTCCACTCATTGTGAGAAGCTATGACTTTAAATGACGGTGCCTCACATCAAAGAGACAAGGATCTTAGGCACAGTCAGCTGAAGTTCCTCCTGTCATGTACTCATTGAACAGTGCTCAAGGTTGAAGGCTGTCAGTTGATTTTCAATAGTGAAAAGTATATCTGAATATGTTATGTCAGTACGCTGATCTAAAACATCAGGCATGCACAAGGCAATGTAAAATTAAAGCCAACACATTTCTTCCCAGACAAATAAGCTGGGAGATATTTAAATTACAGAAGGTGAAGTATTTGTGCTACGTAGGAGCAAATTACTGCAGATGCCGTATTGAAAACAGAAAATGTTGGAAGGTCATAAGTGCTGCTCCGTCCACCCTTCACATCAACTCTGATGAAGAGTCAACTAGACTCAGAATGTTAGTTTGTTTTCTTCCCATGGATGTGTGACCCACCTCCAGTGGTTTTTATTTTCAAAGTATTTGCACTAATTATTTATTCTCCTGTGATAGTTATATGACTGAGGCGATTAATACAATGCAGTTAACTTTCAGTGGCATCATATGATTTGTGACTGGAATCAAATTCGGTGGGAACAATCTGTTTTGAATAGCTTCTGTTGTCAAGGGCCTATCTTCGTCTGACAGACTTTTCATTGATTGCTCAATCGGTAACATCCTCACCCCAAGGTTAGAAATATTTGCAGAGATAATGGGAACTGCAGATGTTGGAGAATCCGAGATAACAAAGTGTGTAGCTGGATGAACACAGCGGGCCAACCTGCATCTTAGGAGCACAGCAGCTGATGTTTCGGGCCTAGACCCTTCGTCAGAGAGGGGGATGGGGAGAGAGTTCTGAAATAAATAGGGAGAGAGGGGGAGGTGGATTGAAGGTGGATAGAGGAGAAGATAAGTGGAGAAGAGACAGACAAGTTAAACTGGTGGGGATGGAGACAATAGAGGCGAGTGTAGGTGGGGAGGTAGGGAGGGGGTAGTTCAGTCTGGGGAGGACGGACAGGTCAAGGGGACGGGATGAGATTAGTAGGTAGGAAATGGGGGTGCGGCTTGAGGTAGGAGGAGGGGATAGGTGGGAGGAAGGACAGGTTAGGGAGGCGGGGACGAGCTGGGCTGGTTTTGGGATGCAGTGGGGGGAGGGGAGATTTTGAAGCTGCTATATCCACATTGATACCACCGGGCTGCAGGGTTCCCAAGCGGAATATGAGTTGCTGTTCCTGCAACTTTCGGGTGGCATCATTGTGGCACAGCAGGAGGCCCAGGATGGATATGTTGTCTAAGGAATGGGAGGGGGAGTTGAAATGGTTCGCGACTGCGAACCGAGCAGAGGTGTTCTGCAAAGCGGCCCCCAAGCCTCAGCTTGGTTTTCCCAATGTAGAGGCCTGCTGTGTTCATCCAGCTCTACACTTTGTTATCTTAGAAATATTTGCAATCTAGCCTCACTGCAGGGTGGGGAAATTTAGGACCAAGGGGGAGATGTCTTGTCAGACAAGTGAAAACTCAGTCTTTCTCTTAAGCAGCACAGGATTTTCTGACTTCTCCCTGTTACTGTGTACATTCTCCGTCTACTTGGTCTTGCACGTTCTCATATTCCTTTCCTTGAACTCCCAGTATGAATACTGTGAGCCTCAGGAGAGTGTCTTAATGAGCTGTAATTTAATCTTTTAACTATCACACTTCTTGTCACAAAATGGAATAGAAAAAGAGCTATGAACTTTTCACACACACACACATAATGGAGGTATGTAGCATATAAACAAAATACTTACAGAAGTGATAATTAATGGTGACTCACTTATTGTGCAGCTTATGTAACTCACAACTGTACTGCTTAAGTCTTCCATCTTAAGGTTTATTTACCACTGTGACCCCGAGTGGGACAAGAAAGTATTATTTTGTTTGATTTAAATTGCAAGTCAAATAAATCTAAGTGGGGAGTGATTTAGTAAATAACAGGATGATAGAGACTCATCTGTAACTACACTGTGCTTCCACAGTCACATTTCAAAATATCTGAGGCCAGCCTGCATTGCAAAGGACAGCAAGTGAATGGGGCTCACTGAGTAATTCTCTCGAGGAGCTGGAAGTGGCATGTTGGACTGAATGAATTTTTCTGTGCTGGGCAATTCTGCGATAGGGAAATTGTAACACAGCTGCCCATTCACAACAAAACACAGCATTGTTCGCATTCCCTGTTGCCTTGACAGTATGCTGGGTGAAAACATTGAGATGCTATTCCATTGTCTGTTGTTCTTTCGCTGCTGCACTTCACTTATTTACTTTAAGTGAGGCAACATCCCTGATAGAGCAGTGGACAAAGAACACATTAAGCTTTTTAAAATGAGTACACTTGATGCAAGCTCCCTACACTGTAAAGGATAGCTCATACAACTTTGCTATGGAAAGAAGTCATGTCACAAAGTAATCACAGTGATCAAACTTCTATATTACTGGGGGATGAGGGGTAATTGGTGACAGCTGACGTGCAGTGGTTTGCACATTGCTCAATGACCTGCAGGTAGAGAGAGGGCATAATTAACATCATATTGCAGTCAGTGGAAAATAGTGGATGGAAATTAAAGGCTTTCCCTCAATCTTGTGGGCATTCCACCAGTTGAATAAAATTAAAATTATTCACTTTTAAAAAAAACTTTGCCCTTGGTAGAAAGGTAATATTTGAAATTTGACTCACTCTGTGCTAACATTTGAACAGGTTTGTGTTATTTATTCCTGGACATCACGGGTTAGTTTTTATTGTGCCTCTTTGGGTGTCACTCGAGAGAGCTGGTGGCAAAACCACAACATTGCCTTCAGTTAAACTTGTAAATCAACCCTCTATGCAGATGTTTACAGGCAATAATGGAAAAGCAGATTCTTTGGTAAATAGATAAGCCTATTCTCTATGAAAGCAAGACCTTCCAAATTAAATAAAACTACAGTAATATTCCCACAATCTTTCCCTATATCTCAATAAAACATTATCGATTTTAAGTACAGGAAAGTCACACTGTTCCAGGAGGTGGTCACACTCTGTAGGACAGGGTTTACTGTTATGATCAATGGCCAAGGATAGGATGGTGCACTTGTTAGTGAGGCAGTGTGACAATGCTGTCACTTTAAAAAGGTTATTTTTTAAAGATAGGCTTAAATGGCATGAAGGGAGGTTGTAAAGGCTGAGGTACCAAAGATCTGAAGGTGTAATAGTTTAACAATGGAAGGGGAGTGGCCAGTGTTCCCAGTTCAGGTTTTTTCTAGGAGATAGCAAGAACTGCAGATGCTGGTGTCAAAGACAGCACAGTGTGGAGCTGGAGGAACGCAGCAGGAAAGCTGACATTTCAGGGTCGGGGTCCTTCTTAATTTTGTTTAGCTTGTAGCAGTCACAAGATGCTTTGAGCACCAGAAGTGCTGTAAGCTCCAATAAAGGATTCCTCTGACTTTCTTTGAAACCTCTCTCTCTGAGTGTTGTTCACTCCTGCCTGTAAGAGTTTGTATTTGCATTTACCTTTTTGCCAAGGGGTGCGTTTATGGGATATTGCTGTATTGGAATCGTTAATGAGCTAAGTTGCTGTATTGAATCGGTTAGGTATTCCAATTGTTAAGTTACTCTAAATTCCTCTTACTTTTGTTTGTGTTTCAAATGTAGTGTTAAATAAATATTATTTTGTTTAAAGCTGAGTGGTTTGACCAGTGCATCACACCTGGAGCCCTCACTTCACTTCCGCTTTTAGTATAAGAAAAGTTAGGGTCGAGGCTAGCTTCTTAAAATAGTTTGGGGGGGAGGTGGTTGGTGTTTGGTCTGGTCCACAACAGACATTAAAGGGACACAAAGGACAGGAGCGCAGCACCCTCTGCCTTGGCAGCTGCCCAACAGGTTTAAAGTTTTCTCTATTAATGGCAAAATGCTGCAGTTATTGGAAATCTGAAACAAATACATGGAAAGCCAATCACCATCCTTAATTGGACAGCCTGGTCTGTGCTGGGGCCACTCATTTGCCAACTCAGTAAATATCCCCACAGGACACAGTCTTTTGTTCTCATTTAAACCCGAAGCCAGAGTGCTGAGCCTGTGGGAAAAGTCCAATTGCCAGAATCTACTTCCAAGGCTGTTGTAGTCTCTGCAGTGATTGCAACAGGGTGAGCCAGGTGGACCTCATACAGTATGGGTTCCCTGATTGAGAATGTTAACTTGGTCCAATTAGGGAGCCCTGACTAATAGGCATAAACAAGAGTGTGAGAAGCTCTGTTCACTCTGAGGGAGCTGGATCAGTGTCGAGGACTCTCCACGGGTAAATAAGGGGTGGCTTGGTGACAGGATACCAGCCATAGTGGAGTTATTTCAGTGGCAATCAAACAAAAGCACTCTCCTGAAGAAATTCGCTCAAAACAGTCGTGTTTGAGTTGGGGTAAGCAGTTTTGGCCTCATGCCTTTTATTTCGGAAGCTTCACTCATTTGATTCAGCCTTCGAAGACTGGACCCAGTGTGTGGAGAGAATGCTTTTTTTTCCGAGCAACACTGGGGAAGAAGAAAAGCAATGAATAATTCTCCTGACTGCTTGTGGATGAGCAGCATTTCAGTTATTAGGAGCCTAACATTGTCAGAGGCACCAGGTACTAAAACCTTTCAAGAGTTGATGGATTTAGTTAAGGAACAAGCCTTCTCTAATTCTGAGATGCCATTGGTTTTACTTGGTAATTTGAGGACCAGGGGAATCCGTATCAGGACTTTTATAGGTTAAGACAACCAGCAGAGGCATGTGACTTTGGTTTAACCCTTAGTGAGATGCTAAGTGATCGTTCTGTATGTAGGAACACTGAGATAACCATGTAAAAGCACCTACCAGCTGAAGCCCAACTAGACTTCAAAGAGTCACTACAACTGGCTTTATCATTGGAAAATAAAGCAAGTTGTCCATATGAGTTGCAAGGTATTCTGATGGAAGAGGGCACCTTCACCTGTCTGACTGAGCTCGGAGAACATCTCTTGAGTGAAGGCAATTGCAGAGTCTCACTCTGGACATATCCTGACCGGATGGACTCTAGATCAGCTCAGAGCAAAACCCCAAAACAAAGCCAAGTCTCTGCCAAACAGTTAAAATTTTCTGCAAGATCTGGGCCAGCAAGCCTTTGTAATTGCTGCCAATATGTGGACTTGAGATGGCAAAAGAGTCCCCTGAGGTTGAAATGAAGTAAGAGAACTCATAGGCTGGTATCTAGGAGCACACCCTGGATTCGATTTGGAACACTTCAGTTGCTAAGCAATATCCAAATCAGAACTAATCAAAATAAACATCTGGCTAAATGGTGACATATTTCTAATGAAGTTCAATGCCAGCATGGCCATTTCAGTGATCGGAGAACCAGACTTTAACAAAATTTGCTCTGAACTCCAACCCTTAAGTTTGCACAAGACCTCAGCTGGACTACAAAAGGGCTAAGGCCACCTTACATGTCGACCAGGAAACAATTCCATGATTGTGCATGGCCCACCCAGTGGCATTTTCCTTATGGCAAAAGTAGAGGCAGAAATCAGAAGACTGGAAAGCGAAAGAATCAGTAATACAGTCCACCTTGCAGAATGGGCAGCAGTGGTCATACCGATTGTGAAGCCCAATGGGTGAGTTCATTTATGTGGGGATTTTTAACAAATGGTAAATTACTTTTTGCAGCTGGATAAATTACCAATCTGTTGCATAGAGGACTTATGCAAAGCTGGCAGGGGCGGGGAGTCTGTCCTTCACAAAGCTGGACATGAGCCATGCGCAATTGCAATTGTGGTTAGATGAGGATTCCCAAGGCATACTATAATTAACATGCGTAATGGTTTGCCCCAATATATGAGACTACCATTTTGGGTATCATTAACTTGTGCATTTTTCAGCAGATGATGGAATACATTTTACAAAGTCTACTCCAGGTTGCTAATTTATCTAGATGGTGTGCTAATAACAGGGAAGATCAATAAGGAGCACATAAGAGAGCTTGGATGTTTCTCCCAGTCAGGCATACACCTCTGTTCCAGGTACCCCAAGTGACCTACTTGGGCTACAGAGTCAACAAGACCAAGCGACACTCATTGGAAGATAAAGTGATGGTGATTAAAGGTGCCCCGGGCTCCCACGTTTGTACTGCTGCTTAGGTTTTTCCTTGAGCTGGTGAATTATAACAGAAAATTTATACATAACCTGACCTCCATTCTGGTGTCTGAACATCAACTCCTAAAAAAAGAGTCAGCCTTGGAAATGGTTGCATAAGCCAAGCTATAGCTTTCAAGGAAATGAAGAAACCCAGTTGTCATCCTCTAAGGTGTTGGCATATTATGATCTCAAATGAGATCTGGTATTGACATGCGATGTATTAGCTTATAGAGAGTTGGAGAGGAATGCCCAATAGCTTTGGCTAATGCAGAACGTAAGTGCAGCCAGGTAGAGCTTCAGAACAAATGGCCTATGTCCTTAGACTCAGAGTTGGAGCGATGTAACAATAGTGATGAAGTCAGCCAGGTGAACCTCATGAAATATGGTCTTTCTTCCTTAAAACTTACAACAGTTCTCCAAATTGGGCCAGTATTTAATCTTTCCAGATTTTTGAACAAAACTAAAATATTAAGTAGCCTCGAGTCCTGTGGTGCCATTTCACTTTCCAAAGGACTTTCATGTTTTATAGCTCATACAACTGTTACTTCATCTTTGAAACATTAATAAATGTGATCTAAATTCTAGATTGTGAAGCTTCAGAGAGCATTCATGAAAATGTTACGGCAACAAAAATCTGCACAAGTTAGGAATGTGCTTCAGAAGGGGGAAGGAATGCTTTTCTTTACTCCTGATACCTGTATTCCTATTTGTAAGCTTGAGTCACCAAGTATTTCATTCTGTGTTTTAGAACTCAGTGCAAGTCAGATTGTAAAAACAATATTGAAACAAACAATCAAGGAGATATAAATAATACTCATTCTCAACTGAGATGGCAGATTCAGTTGTGTGTTTGGACTGCAGCTTCTAGGAGTTAAACTGCCACAAGTGAACACATTGCAGCTATTATCTCAGTCTCTCGTCTCTGCCTCAGTGTTACTGAATCAGACTGAGAGCTGGAGACACTGAGGCACGGTCAGGTTGGAGAGCAATATCTGGACAGATTCCTCCAGATATCAGTTGTACCTTGTAGAGAGGTGCAGGTTCAGAATGGCATCCACGTGATTCATAGTGTGTTGAGGTAAAGGGAATCCAGACGAGGTAGAGAATGAGGAAGTGCAGAGGTTGTCTCTCATGAACAGGATCAATGTACTTGCTACCTGAGGACGTGGATAATGACTGCCAGAGAGACAACTAAAAAGCAGGAAGATTCAAAGGGAAAGAAGAAAGAGGGGACTTGTAACATTGTAAGTAGCTTAGATAAAAGCATCCCCTTACTGAAGTTTATTGCTGGATTGACAGAACGGGAAAATTATGGCAAATGGTTTCATAGGTGGCAAATATAAGATCACCCACTTTGTACATTGAAATGATTAGAAAAGGGTATTTCCTAAATGGTGAAAAGCGAGGGACAGTTGGAATCCACTGAGACCCATCAATCCATGTTCAGAGATCATTAAAATTTCGTGAACAGGAACTGAAGGTAATAGGCTCATGGAACAAAATCAGAAGTTGCTGGAAAAACTCAGCAAGTCTGCCAGCATCTGTGAAGGAGAAAACAGAGTTAACGTATCGGGTCCGGTGACCCCTCCTCAGAACTCGGAGAGGCGAATGGAATGTTGACTTTTATTGTTGGAGAACTGAAATACAAAGGGATAGAAGACATGTTTCAAGCTATTCATATATCTGGTTCAACTACACCAGCGTACTGTGAGCAGCTTCAGGCACCATTGTGAAGGAATGAAAGGACACACTGGCTTTGGATAAAATGTAACACAGATTTTTTAGATTTGTATGTGGTTTTCAAGATTAAAGTTACAATAAGAATTAGAGGAATGAGGGCTGTAGTTCCTGGACAAAATACTAAGGGTTATTTGATTGAGGTTTTCAAGGTATTGAGCTAAATGGGGTAGATTTATAAGAACTATTGTTGCTGGCTGGGATCTCGAAATCATGATGCATAATCTAAAACCTAAAGTCAACCTTTCAGAGGCGCGATTACTGAGCACTTCTATACAGAAAGGGTAGAATTCTGGAAATTTATTCTGCATGCGTGAACAGTTTATTTTAAATCTGAATTTGATAAATATTTATTAATCAAAGATATTAACAACTGTGGACAAGGCAAGTTTGTGAAGTTTGAGTGCAGATCAACCATGATCTTCTACCGTTCCTGTATTTCTAAAAACATATGTCTTCCCTCTTGCTCTTGCGCTCTCTCACTCTCTCTCTCTCTCTCACACACATAGTTACTATAGCCACAGTTCTGCTATTTCTGTCAATTAATTCTTTTTTAAACTTTTCAAGCCTTACATAGATCACTTTGATACCAATATCTTTAATCACTCCCTTTAATGAGTCCCAAACATTCATACCTTTCATAGCGTCAAACTTTGCCATACACTGCAAAAAGCTTTCTCAGATCGTGTCTTGAAAACTAACAGCACATTCTCACTGGTCATTGCTTGGTAATGGGCTTATTGCATGGCTCACTTTCATTTCATTCAGCTGTCAAAAGCAGCAAAGCTTTGTGTCGGAGTTTTGCATATTCTACAAAAAAAACGCAAAAATACTTGCAGTAACATAATTATGTATTTGCAGAAGACATCGATCTAAACTAATTAATTTATAGATTGACAACCTCCAAGTTTTTTTACTTATGCATTCAAGGATGAGGGCATGGCTGGCCAGGCTGCATTTATTGCCCAGCCCTAATGGCCCAGAGGGCACTTAGGAGTCAACTACATTGCTGTGTGGCTGGAGTCACATGTAGGCCAGGCCAGGTAAGGTTAGCAGTTTCCTTCCCTAAAGGATATTAGTGAACCAGCTGGGTTTTTTTTCCCAACAATTATTAATGGATTCACAATCATCATTAGACTCTTAATTCCAGATATTTATTAAATTCAAAGTACACCATCTGCCGTGGCAGGATTTGAACCCTGGTTCCCAGAATGTTTTCTGGGTCTCTGGATTAATAGTCCAGCAATAATACCGCTAGGCCATTGCCTCCCCTAGTTAATGATATTATGGTTACATATGCATTTCAATCAACATACCCTTTGATATAAAGAATTGTTATCACTGTCTGAAGGGTCGGAGTGCTGAATGATTAGTCAATTCAGAGGTAGAACCTAAAAGAACCTGTCATTTGTGTTGCCTATCAGAGAAAAGAAAAAAAGTGCAAGTATGTTCTATTCTATTGTTGATGGTTACAGCAGATTATTCGTGCCTAACTGGCCGTAAATGTGGCAAGTCATAATACACCTGCCTGGTTAAATAGTTGAGGAATAATTACAGCAAAAAACGGTTTTGCAGACCAGGTAATGGCTTTGAGCATGTCAGATTATAGATTCAAATCCCGCTTCAGAACAACGAGGACATAAATAGACTTAACACTCTTTTAGAATATGGAGGGAATATTGCAATGTCAGATGTGCCTTCAATGGATGCAATGTTACACAAAAGCTTCTTTCAGGTGAATTGAAGAGATCCCATAGAACTATTTATTGAACAGCAGGGGAGTGCTCCCCAATGGCTTCACCATTATTTACTTTTCCGGTCATCATTGCATTGCTATTTGTAACAGCTTTCTATGTGCAAATTGGCCGTGTTTCTTTTTCCATTTGTTCATGGAATGTGAGCATTACTGACAAGTTTCCCATTCTCCAGAGTTACCTTGGTTGTCCATTCCTGATTACAACATAAGAAATAGGAGCACTAATAGGACATTCAGCCCTCAAGCCTGATCTCCCAGGTTTCAACTCCATTTTTGGGCCAGCTTATTTTTGCCTTCCCTTCTCTGAAATTTCAAAAACCTTACATACTTTCAGTGATCTACTCTCCACAAGTCTCCATGGTACAGAATTCCAGACATTCTCTGTCTTCTGGGAGAAGAAATTCCTTCACATCCTCTGTTTTAAATAAGTGTCTCATTATTCTGTAACTATGTCTCCTCATTCAGGATAGCCCCACTAGTGAGAATACCTTCTTAGTATCTACCCAGTAAAACTCTTTTAGAAGCTACTATGTTGAATAAGATCACTCTTTGTGCTTCTACAATCATAGAGTCATACAGTACAGAATCAAAGTCGTTGGTCCAACTTGTCCATGCCAGTCAGATATCTTAAACTGGCCTAATCCCATTTTCCAGCAATTGGCCCATATTTCTCTAAACCCTTCCAAATCATGTACCCATCCACTTCCTCCGACAGCTCATTCCATGTGCTCACCACACTCTGTGTGAAAAATTTGTTGTTCAGGTCCTTTTAAATCATTTCCCTCGCACCTTAAGTCCACGTCCTCTAGTTTTAGACTTCCTTACCCTGGCAAAAAAGATCTTGGCTATTCAGGCTATGCATGCCCCTCACAACTTGGTAAACCTTAATAACGTAACCCCTCAGCCTCTGCTCCAGGGAAAAACGCTCCAGACTATTCAGCCTCTCCCTAAAGCACAAACCCTTCAGTCCCAGCAACATCCTTGTAAATTTTTTTCTGCAACCTCTCAAGTTTATCAACATCCTTCCTATAGAAGGGCAATCAGAATTGTAGGCAATATTCTAAAAGTGACCTCACCAATGTTCTGTACAGCTGCAACGTGACATCCAAACTCCTATATTCAATGTTTACCTGCAACTCTACTGTGAAGGGACTATGCACCAGCACCCCTCGGGCTCTTTGATTGGCAACACTCCAAAAGGCCTACAATTCCTGCCCTGATTTGCCTTACCAAAATGCAACACCTCACATTTATCAAAATTAAACTCCACCTGCCACTCCTCAACCCATTGGCCCATCTGTTCAAGATCCTGGTTGCACTCTGAGGTAACCTTCCTTACTGTCTGCTACCCCACCAATTTTGGTGTAATCTGCAAACTTACTAACCATATTTCCCATATTCACATCCAAATCATTTATATAAATGATGAAAAGCTGTGAACTCAGCGGCGATCCTTGTGGCACACCTCTGGTCACAGGCCTTCAGACCAAAATAAAACCCCCTGCTTCCCACCTTCAAGCTAATTTTATATCAAATTGGCTACCTATTCCTGGATTCCACGTGATCTAAGGAGTGATGAATAAGGTCCTAATTTGTTGAGTCACTCTTGATAAATTATTCTCTTCATTCCAGGAATCAGCTTAGTGAATCAGTTACAAACTGCCTACAAAGCCAGTACATCTTTTCCGAAGAAGCGGGACCTAAACCATACACAGCATTCCAAATGGAGCCTCACGATCACCCTGTACAGTTGTATTAAGACTACCCTAATTTTTAAATCCAACCCCTTGCAACCAAAGCCAAAATTCCATTTGCCTTCTTAATTAGCCTGCTGGACCTGCATGATAACATTTTTGCCTTTCATGCCCAAGGACACCCAGATCTCTCTGTGCTGTGCTGTTCTGGAGTCTCTCTCCATTTAAATGGTAGTTTGCCTTTTGACTCTTCCTATCAAAGTGCACAACCTCACACTTTCCTACATTCAATTCTATCTGCCCCTTCACATGACCTATTATATCCCCTGAGAGGACTGTTATGTACTCATCACAACAGGATCTCCACACCTATACTTTTCATTGTAAACAAATTTGAATACATTATATTTGGCCTCCTTCCCACACAAGTCATGAAATAAATAGTAAGTAATTGAGGCACCAGGACTCACCCTCATGGCACTCCACTGGCTATATCTTTCCAAACTGCAAAAAGACCAATTACTTCAATTCTGTTTTTTTTTATGTGTTAACCGATCCTTAATTCCTGCTAATACGTTATCCCCAATGCCATGAGCTTCTATCTTTTGCAACATTGCTTTTAGTAACTTATTGAATATCTTTTGGGACAACGCTGGTCCGCCTTATGAACTCTGCTTGCCACATCCTCAAATAAACTTTGCAAATTTGTTAAATATGATTTTCTTTTTTCAGAACAATGTGGGCTTTGATTATGTTAAGATTTTTGAAAAATTCCTGACTTTTTTCTTCTTAATAATGGATTCCATTACAGCAAACCTTGTTTAAAACTGTACCTATGAACCCGGCACTCTTGACAAACCAGCAAAAATCAAAGTTTACTGTATTGTTGTGTCTAATTATTATAATTTTTAATTTACTAACCTCAATTTAAGTGTGCTTGTTGATCAATCAGGTGCCCACATGATACATCAACAATTGAATCAATTTTGAGTTAATTTCACCTCAAATACTGCATTCTCTGTGAGGAGCGAGTACTTAGTTGACAATATGAGTGAGAAGGCTTTCTGCCGCTAAGTTTTATCATCATAAAGCAAATTTGCCTTTAAGTGCTTTATGCTGTAAATAAAGTATAACAGTGAGATGTAAATCCCCTACATTATGTTTCTATTAGTTATTGAGTGTTTTTACACTAATTATGTAGGCCTGTTCATTATCTGAATATTTGATCAACTGGCACGGTCCTGGTCCAATGGGTGGCGGATAATAAAAAGTTTACTATATTTTCAATACTATAGATTTTAGGCTAACTGATTAATTTCTTGCTTTCTGAACAACGGTGTTACATTAGCCATTTTCCAATCTGCTGAAATCCATCTGGAATCCAGTGATTTGTGGAATATTTCAACCAATATATCCATTATCTCTTGCTGCCAGTTCCTTAACTGTAAGCTAACTGGGTCCGGGCAACTTGTCTGCCTTTGGTCTCGTTAGCTCGTTGAACACTATCCTTACCCATTGTCTTTGGGAGCTTTATAATACCCTGCACCCTGAAGACCAGTGCAAAACACTGGTTGAACTTGTGTTTTGTTTTTGTCCCCTATTATTGCTTCCCCAAATGCAACCTCTAAGTTTCCAACATACACATCTTTGATAATTTTTATTTGCCTACAGAAGCTTCTGCTGCTTACCATATTGTCATTTTATTTCAATAATCAAATTCTCTTTCACTATTTGGTTTTAGCCATCTTTTGCTGAAAAAATCCCCTGGTCGGCCAATAGTTTTCACTACTTTGTGTGCATTATTTGACTGGAAACTCTCCTTGATCCCCTTCATTAACCATAGATACTTCATGCTTCTCGTCAACTCCATCTTTTTGACCAGAACAATTTCTTTTTGAAAATGTGGTTAAATATCTATTCGCTGCTCAATCGCTGATTTATCCCTGAGCCTATTTTCATAGCCCAGTGTAAACAACACTTTCTCCATACCTCTGTAATTGCCTTGTTTAAAATGAGGAAAGACAAGTTGCTGCCCATCAAACTGGTTTTGAAATTCTGCCACATGGTGATCACTGTCCACTGGAGGACCCTTAACTCTGAGATCTCTAATAATCCAAATTCATCACACAGCATTAGATTTAAAATAGCCTGTACCCAGCTGGATTCTGCAATATATTCTTCAAAGAAACAATCCCTGATGCACTCCACATATTCCAACTTCTATGTTACCGCTGCCTACCTAATTTGTCAGATTAATATGCTGATCACAATCACCCATGACAATTGACTTCGGAAAGATGTTTTAGAGCAGAAGGGACTTCAAAGTAGGTTTACAAGGATGACATTTACCTCACCTCTGAAATTTAGCTCTTGTCTATGCTTGGACCAGACTACGATAAGGTGCAGAACCAATTCATTCTCATCAAATTTACCGATAGTGCTAGTTAATAGCCACATCAACAACATCTCCTGTCTCTTACTGAGGGTTAGGAGTAGACTTATGGAACGCAATGTTTAGATTTGTCCAGCTTTTTGTGCGAGGGGACACCTGGGCAACTTTCCCCACTGTTAGAGATAACAAAGCATAGAGCTGGATGAACACAGCAGGCCAAGCAGCATCAGAGGAGCAGGAAAGCTGACGTTTTGGGTCTGGACCCTTCTTCAGAAAAAAAAGAACTTTTCTGGAGTTGGGTCCAGACCCGAAACTTCAGCTTTCCTGATCCTCTGTTACAGCTTTGTCGGCTGTGTTCATCCAGCTCTATGCCTTGTTATCTCAGAATTCCCAGCATCGGCAGTTCCTACTATGTCTTTCCCCATTGTTAACTGGTTTACAGTGATGTAGTTGTTATGGGTACAGCTGGTTCTGCGTACAATAAGACAGCACACCACCACGTTGTTAAGGGCAAACAGGGATGGGGAATAAAGGTTGTGAGACTCAATGGGCCATTTTAGAGGGCAGTTAAGAATAAAGTGTATTATTATGCATTTGGAGTCATACATAAACCAGCCTGTGCAAAAACAATACATTTCCTCTGAAGGATATTATTGAAGCAGCTGAGTATGACAGTCATGATCATTATTGTGCTGAGTGGCTTTTTTTCTTGAAATTACAGATTTATTAATTGAATTTAAATTTCCCCAACTGAAGTGATAGCATCTAATTTCTAACTGTCAGAACATTAGTCCAGGCCACTCAACATAACACTATGTGATTGTTTCATACACTGCAGCAGTGACAGCAGCTTCAAAAATCCTTCAAAGTAAAATACTGCACATATTGAAAATCCAAAACAAACAGTTAATATGCTGGAGATACTTAGCAGGTCTGGCAGCACTTGTGGAGCGAGAAATAGAGTTAACCTTTCAACTAGAGGTCCATGAGAACATAGGAAATAGGAACGGGAGTGGGCCATTCAGCCCCTTGAGTCTGCTCCACTATTCAATAGGATCCTGGCTGATCTGGCATTCCTCACGTTCACTTTCCTGTCCTTTCAAAATGTCTCTTGACTCCCTGACAGATCAAGAATCTATCTACCTCAGCCTTAAATCTGCACAAGGACTCTGCCCTCACAGCTCTCTATGGCAAGTGTACAAAAGACACTCAACTCTCTGAGGGAAGAAATTCCTCCTCATCTCAGTCTTAAATTAGTGTCCCTTCATTCTGAGACTATGTCCTCTAGTGCTGGACTCTCCCATGATGGGAACTATCCTCTCAGCATTTACCCTGTCGAGCTCTTTAAGAATCATATACATCTCAATGAAATCACCTTTCATTCTTCTAAATTTGAATAAGTAGAGTCCTGACCTGTTTGATCTTTGCTTATAAACAAAACCTCCAAACCACGGATCATGTTAGCGAATCTTCTTTGAATTGCCTCCATTGAATTTTTTGTTTTAGTAAATAAGAGAACTAGAACTGCTCACAGTACTCCAGATGTGGTCTCACCAGCACCTTATAGAGTCACAGTAAGACTTCCCTACTCTTATTCTCCAAACCCCTTGAAATAAGGACCAACATTCCATTAGTCTTCCTGATTCCCTGCTGTGCCTGTGTGCTAGCTTTCTGTGTTTCACGTCGGAGTACCCCAAGTCCCTTAGTGTTACAGCTTTCTGCAATATTTCTCTATTTAAATAATATTCTGTTTTTTTGGTCTCACTTTCAAAATAAATGACTTCACATTTTCCTACACTATACTACTTGGCAACATTTTCCCCCCACCTACTTAACTACTGGAAGGCATCAGTCCCATTTTCACCATGTGATCTCCGTTGGTCAGTTTCCAGCTGACCTTTTAGTTGTGGCAGTGAGCTGTCCATACTCCTGTAAAATGCAGCCCCTTATTTCTGTGATAACGGTCTTGTGATTTAATGTGGTCCTTGCCATTTCAATTTGTTTACCCTTTTCTTCATTTCAACAAATAAATGGGACACACCATTGATAATATTTCTTCAGGTTAGATTAGTTGGTCTTACCATATGCAGTATGGCAACCAAATAATTTGAGTCTCTTGGCAAGAGGGTTGGAGAGGAAACACTGCACTGCAGCTCACAACTAACCTGAGAGGAATTGAAGATGTTATTTTATAAGGCACTATGATGGATCAGACTAGACCCCATTAAAACATTTAAATAAGGTACGCTAGACCCTGAGTTTTTTCTTAGTTTAAAGGCAACTAAAGTGTTGTGTTCCAGATGCAACATGACTGGTCAAACTACTCGACGTTAAGTAAAACACAATTTATTTGAACACTATAATTAAAATATAGCAAAAGAACAAAGAGCTTAGAGCAACTGAGCTCCATGGGAAAACTTAACTGAATAATAGATACAGTAACTGTTACTAATTAACTGTTCCAATATAGTAATATTCCATTAACACACCTCTTAGCAAAAAGGCAAATTCATAAAAATAGATTTGTCTCACAGGTAATGCTGCAACAGAGAAAAACCTCAGCTTCTGGCTAAGAGAGGGAGAAGACAGCTTTTACTTCTTCAAAGCTTCATCAGCTTCTGCCCTTTAGAGACTCCAACAACTGCTTAAAGCTAAAGCCTAAAACTTAAAAAAAAACTAGAAACTTTGGTCTATGAGAGCTGACCACACCCAGCCAGGCTGCTTCAATTTTTCAAACTTTAACAAAAAAAATCCAAGGCATCATTACCAAAGACTGCTTGTCACCTCTTGTTCAATCCCCGTCTTAAAAGAAACAAGAATAAAATACACCTTCTTAAGCCACAGCACTAGCTCTAAAAGAATTAATTTTCATGTTTCCTTTCCTCTACACAATTTAGTGATGCAAAATGCAGTCCGTGGATGGGTAAGAGCCGTTCCACTCCTGTCTTCAGAGGGAGCAAATACATCTGCGTCTGATCGATAATTTCTAGTAACCATGTGTGACTATATGGAATTGCAATGTTGATATAATCTAATAAGATAATCTAAGAACTGCACCTTTTCCAAAGATACTCTTTTGTGGTATATTCTCAGAAACCAATCATTAGAAAGGCCCAATGCGAAAGGACAAAGGATGATTTAGTAGCAGCAAGCCACCTCAAACAATTCTTTCCTTGTATCACGTACTGGAGGAGGTGACAAATATCAAACCATAATCATTTTGGAAAATACTACAGAAATTACTGACTGTAGGGTGGAGGAGAAGTAAATTTATTTTCTAGTGCTTCGCTCTTTGCTTCAATAAATACATATATTAATGTCAAGAGACATCTTGGAAAAATTGAATATAAATTAGATATTGTTTTAGAAGTATTGAATACAGCAATGAGCAATTTCGAAATTGAATTGCGATGTAAAGCGTGATAACACTGGTTAACATTAGGAACTTGATGGTAACAGCATTTCTATTTCCCTCACTGGATTCAGAATGCCATCAATGGAAAATATTATCAGAAAGATAATCTCATGAGAATTCCATTTACAAAGTGGATGGAAGCAAAACAAATCAGTATGCATTATCACTCAGCATACACAATCACTCCACACTTTAAATTCAAGGTGGGACAAAGTATCAGTGAGTACATAACTTTTCTTCAGAAAGAAATTCTTAATTAACCCTTTGTGGTTTGTTATAACCTATCTTTGCCATATTATCAATTGCAACAGGAAATTTTCCAAACATTATGATTGAACCACTATCTCAACTGGAGTTTGAACACTGTAGAGGCTTTCTGTACAGGGAATATGTTTGTACATTTGTTTCCATTATCCCATTGCTATATTTTATTCAAGACTTTCATCATAATTTATAGCTTTGGGTGCCTCTCTTCCTTGCTGGATCTTCATTATCTTGAAAGCAGGTTGAGAAAACCAGTATTAATACATTATTTTCTGCTAGACCAACAGAGGTTTATTTTTTTAAAAAATCCTCCAATTGTTTCTATTTTCTCCTGTGCAACCTTTCGTTTAAAATAAAAATGTATAACATATATTCAAATGGAAGTCACAGAAATCTTAGGGATTCTTGGGAATTTTAGGAAAGATCTACAGGATGAGATGAAGGAAGTCAGTAGTATTATGCTGTGCTGGATCTTTGAGAGCATCCAGCAGTCCCATTTCTCCAACTTTTGGCACCCACTCTGGCATCTCTTTCATCACTGTTTTTACTCTGAACATTCCAGATCATAAGACTTGCTGTGTAGAAAAATATTCAGCTTTTCTCTTGTATTATGTCAATTACTTTATATTTAAGCTGTATGGTTATCAATGACCTGGCCAGTGGAAAGTATCTCTTCAATTATTCTGTCAAAAACCTTCCTTATCTTGAACACTACAATTAAATTCAGTAAATCACCTCTCCAAGGTCCTGACATTTTTCATAAACTGTGGTGCTGAGGGTTGAAAGTAATAGTCAAGTTGAAGATTAATCCATGATCTTTTTTTTTTGTAACTTCATTGTTTTTGTAATCTATGCCACTATTTGTAAAGCTCAGCTTCCAGAATATCTCCTCGACACGTTGTCATCAAAGGACTGTACATCTAAATCTCCGTTCCTGAATTCCATTTAAGTTTGTGGCCTTTTGGTTAAACTGTCTTACTTCATTTTTCTGTCTGTATTTACACAGGGAAATGGGCCAAGAAGTACATGAATGCTAAAGAGTTGCTGCTTAATCTTGTGATGTGGAAAATGAGGGCAATCTACAATCTGGATGTATTGGTCTCAAAGGGTATGCATTCCCACAGAGCTTTTTGAGTGTGATCTCCAAGCTTCTAACCCACGTACATTTTGTCAAATAGAACTGGTCAGGGTTAGATACTGTACTTTATGATGCCAAGCTGATAATCCGTAACATGTTTACATTTGTGGGGCAAAGAGATACTTCACTGATAAGTTAGCATTATGTAATTCCCTTAAGAGACTGAGACCTTTAAGTTATATAGTTTTTACAAGCATGTGAACATATAAACATCTGTTTGAAATTCCCCTTCCTGCTGTTTTATTGGAGATACTAACAATAGTACTAAGCACTGCAGAGAGAACAGTGAACACAGGCAATCAAATCTGACTTGATAGAATTTCAGGACTCTGTTTTGGGACACTTGACGTTATATGAGTTGTCTGTTCCAGCAATAAGCTGTTGGGGCAAGTGCCCTCTTATAAGTAGCATAAAACATCTCAGATTCTCCAGCATCTGCAGTTCCTACTATCTCTAAAAGAAAAGTCTGATGGGTTCTGAAGAAGACACGCCAGACTTGAAACATGAACTCTGCTTTCTTCCCATAGCTGTTGACAAACCCGTTGACAGGAATTTCTGTTAATGCAGCCTCTTGTTTATAAACACCTGTTTTCAAGAACAGCCACACTCAAATATTTAATCACAAATGGATTTTGTATTCAGATTAAAGCACAGAATTCATTGGCTATGAGGAAGACAAGGCATGAAATAAGTCTACGCCTGGAAATCCTGTAAAACTATAGGATCCTACTCAAAGAAGGAGGTAATTCAGCCCTGTGATTAACAATGGCTCTTGGAAAGAGTTATCTAATTACTTTGCTTCTCTGGTTTTTCCCCAAAACCCTTCAAAATGTTCCTTTGCAAGGTATTTCCAAATTCCTTTTGAAAATTACTATGCATTTGCTTTCACTACAATCTCAGTTACTGCATTCCAGACAATTTGCTTTATAAAATAATGGCCTTCAGTGCACTTTTGGCAATCTGTTTAAATCTGCATCCTTTAGTTACTGACTCTCTTCTTTTACTCTATAAAAATCCTTCATAACTTTGGTAAAATCCAGAAGGAATTTACAATGCTATATAGCATCACTCCCTCAGCAATTCTAATGTGTTTTTAGAAAAGCATGCCAACAAAAAATCAGTTTTCTACAACAGATAAGATAAGGATAAGTTATGCTCCTGACTTATAAATGTTGCATTAAAAAACAGTTGGCCACCTTGAGCCTACCTGACTCAAAGCACTCTTACTAACTGTTAATTAATGGGGAGGTGGTGCTATAGTGGTAATATTGCTGCGCTGTTAATTCAGAGACTCACATAACATTTTGGGGACCCAGGTGCAAATCTCACCTTGCATTTGGTGGAATTTGAATTCAATAAATATCTGGAATTTACAATCTAATGATGGCCATGAACCCATTGTCAATTGTTAGATAAAACCCATCTGGCTCACTAATGCTCTTTAGGGAAGGAAACTGCCATCCTTACCTGGCCTGGCCTACACGTGACTCCAGACCCACAGCAATGTTGATTTTCAACTCCCCTATGGGCAATAAATGCTGCCTGGTCAGCGTCGCCCTCACCCCGTGAATGAATAGAAAGAGACTACTTCTTAACTGTTACAACTTACTTCATGCTAATTGCTTCTCACAGATCACCCTTCCTTTGCCTCCCACCGACAACTTACCTTCCTTGAGCTGCCACTTTCAGCTTCCCTTCCCTCACTCTTCTGCCCACCACTCTCATGCCCTGTCCTTCCCATTCACTTCCTTCCTTCCACCACATCTATACAAAGAGCTGTCACAATCGAAAATGGAAACAACACTATTTGAAGAACAACTCTATTTTAACCATTGCATTAAAATAATAAAAAATAAATCTGAACCCTCTTTAAATGGAGAATGCCTGTTCTCCATTCTCTCCCCATTTCATTTATTGTTCAATGCGATGGCTCTTTCTATCCAGGTCAGTCTTAGGAAAACCTTTAAATTCATTGCTATAGCCCATTATAGCTACTGCAGTTGACCATGTTAAAGAACTGACATTGATTTAAAAAGCATCATGCATGCATCCTCTTTCCCAAATCCTTGATTCAGAGGCATGAATGCAGTGGAAACAATTATGTCAGAGAGGAGAAGATTGCGATTTGATGACTACATTGCAGCAAATACTGACTTCCTTCTCAACTTGCTGGGCAACAATATCCTGGGTGGGAGGTTTGCTAGAGCTCTTCAGGAGGGTTTAAACTAGTTTGGTAGAGGGATGGGAACCGCAGCTACACATTAGAGGATGGGGTGTACAGGCAGATACAGCATGCAGAGAGTCTGTCAGGAAGGACGGGCCATTGATAGGACAAAGTTTCAGTCAGTGTGACAGGGTGACAGGTTGAAGTATGTCTATCTTATTGCAAGCAGTGTCAGGAATAAGGGTGACGAACTTAGAACATGAATCAGTGCTTGGAGCTACGATGATGTGGCCATTACGGAGACTTGGATATCACAGGGGCAGGAATGGTTGTTGGATGTTCTGGGGTTTAGATGTTTCAAAATAAATAGGGAGGGAGGTAAAAGAAGTGGGGTTGGGCATTGCTAATCAGGGATAGTATCACAGCTGCAGAAAGGGTGGTTGTGGAGGAGGGTTTCTCCACTGAGTCAGTATGGGTGGAAATCAGAAACAGGAAAGGAGCAGTCACTTTATTAGGAGCTTTCCAATAGCAACTGAGACACTGAGGAACAGATTGGGAGGTACGTTTTGGAATGGTGTAGAAGTAATAGGGTCGTTGTCATGGGCTACTTCACCTTCCCTAATATCAACTGGAACCTACTAAGTGCATATAATTTGGATGGAGCAGATTTTATCAGGTGTGTCCAGGCAGGATTCCTGACTCAACATGTAGATAGGCCAACAAGAGGGGAGGCCATATTGGATCTGGTGCTTGGCAACGAACCAGGCCAGGTGTCAGATCTCTCAGGGAGAGCATTTCGGTGATAGTGATCACAACTCCCTGACCTTTACTGTAGTCATGGAGAGGGATAGGGGCAGCCGGTAGGTGAAAGTATTTAATTGGGAGAGGGGGAATTACAACGCTATTAGGCAGGAACTGCAGATCATAAACTGGGATCAAATGTTCTCTGCAAAATGCAGGACAGAAATGTGGAGGTTGTTTAGGAAGCACTTGCTACAAGTGCTGGATAGGTTTGTCCCAATGAGGCAAGGAAGGGATGGTCAGGCGAAGGAACCTTGGATGGCAAGACATGTGGAACACCTAGACAAGAGGAAGAAGGAATCTTACTTAAGGTTGAGGAAGTAAGATTCCAACAGGGCTCTAGAAAGTTACAAGGTAGCCAGAAAATAACTGAAGAATGGACTTAGGAGAGTTCGAAGGGGGTATGAAAAGGCCTTGATGGGTAGGATTAAGGAAAATCCCAAGGCATTCTATACTTACGTGAGGAACAAGAGGAGGGGCAGAGTGAGTGTAGGACAGTTCAGGGATAGTGGAGGGAATTTGTGCATGGAATCGACGGAGGTAGGGGAGGTCCTCAATGAATACTTTGCTTCAGCATTCACCAGTGAAAGGGACCTTGACGTTTGTGAGGACAGCATGAAACAGGCTGATATGCCAAATGGGTTGATGTTAGGAAGGAGAATGTGCTGAAAATTTTGAAAGACATGGGGATAGGTAAGTCCCCTGGCCCAGACAGGATAGATCTAAGGTTTCTATAGAAAGTGAGGGAAGAGATCACTGTGCCTTTGGAATGATGTTTGACTGTTCACTGGAGCAGTGACAGATGATTGGAGGGTGGCAAATGTTATTCCTTTGTTCAAGAAAGGGGACAGGGATAATCCTGGAAATTATAGACCGGTCAGTCTTACTGCTGTGGTGAGCAAATTATTGGAGAGGATTCTGAGAGATAGTATTTATGATTATTTGGAAAAGAACAGTTTGATTCTGGGAAATGAGGATCAAAGAATGGCAGGGAGGAACAGAGAGAAAAAAGTTCAAGGAATATACTAATAATGAAGACTAAATGTCACAGAAATAACAAAAAGACAAAGTGCATAGCGTTCAGAACAATAACACTGACAGCATACATTGAAGGAAGTAAATATGATCTGATTGCCAAAGGAGGCATGTGGCTGCAAGGGATAATGATTGTGTCTTGAATATTGTCGACTATCTGATATTCAAGGAGAGTTAGAAGCGAGGTAAAGTTGTAGGGGAAGCACTATTAATAAAGGAAATCATATGTGCAACCTGATACCGGCGATCAGGATATAGAATCAGCTTGACTGGAAATAAGGTTTAGTAACAGAAATAAGTCACCAGTGGGAGTGACGAACAGTCCCCTAACAGTTAACCATAAGTAAGACAAAGCAAGCAGGTTGAAATATTACATGCTTCTGATAGAGGGTTAATAATGATTATGGGTGACTTCAATCAATCTGTAACAGAGAAAAATCAGTCTGGTTCTGTGGCCAGGATCGGGTGATCACAGAATGCTTTTAAGATAGTTCCTCAGAACACCATGTTCTGGGACTGACCAGTGAGCAAGCTAAATTATACTTTGTATTGCATAATGTGACAAGGACCATTTATAAACTTGGAGTAAAGGCAGCTCTAAGTACCAGCAATCGTAATTTTGAAAGGGAAAAGATTAGATCTTAGACTAGTGAATTAAACTTAAATAACAGCAACTTTGACAGCATGAAAGCTGAAGTGAATTGTCATATTAGGCCTGGGAATAGATGAATAGAGATACAGTGGCTGACATTTTAAGGGGATGTTTCAGAATACTATATTCCCCCTGGAAAGCAAAAAAAAATGGTCAGAGACCCCCATCTGTAGTGGAATGCAGCAAAATTAAGAAAATAAGGCTTATAATCGCCCAAAGACGAGTAACAGGTCAAAAGATTGGTCAGAATATAAAGAACAGCACAGACAACATCGAGGGCCGAAGGGCCTGTACTGTGCTGTAATGTTCTATGTTCTATAAAGCTATTCAGGATGAAGAAATTGGAATTTGAGGGGCAACTAAAAATGTGTAGCAAGTATCATTACAGGTATTTAAAAAAAGCAGAGCAAGTACTTTGAGTATTGGTTCTGTAGAGGGGGAGAGAGAGAGAATCAGGAGTTAATAGTAGATAATAAGGCCATAAGACCATAAGATGCAGGAGCAGATTAGGCCTTAGCCCCATTGAGTCTGCTCCAGCATTTGATCATGGCTGGTAACTTTCTTAACCTCATTCTCCTGCCTTCTCCCCATAACCCTTGACACCCTTGCTAATGAGAACATATCGATCTCTGTCTTAAATTCACTTAATGAAAGAAAGGTTGGATGAAATGTACAACTACTTTGCTTCTGTCTTCCTTACACAAGTTATTGTAGTGATAGCTGAGGATGTGGAAGCAAGAGAGGAACGTGTTGAAATTGCAGTCACCATGGAAGTGGCAAGCAAATTGACGAAGTCAGTCAGTGAGAGTAGGCAGCAGACGAGAGGATTCAAATATAGGAGCAGGGGTCTCTTGCTGCAATTTTACAGGGCCTTGGTGAGATCATACCTAGAGTATTGAGTGCAATTTTGGTCTCCTTATTTAAGGAAGGATGTCCTCAGTATGGAGAGTGTGCAAGGAAGGTTTGCCAGATGGGTGAATACTGCAAGGATGTTCCCAATGTCCGGGGAGTTCAAAACCAGGGTTCACTGTTTAAGGATATATGACACCATTTGGGATTGAGATGAGGAGAAATTTCTTCCACCCAGAGAGTGGAGAGCATGTGGAATTGTCTGCCACAGAAAGCAGTTGAGGCCAAAGTATTGAATGCTTTCAAGAAGGAGTTAGCTACAGTTCTTCCAGTGAAAGGGATCAAAGGATAGGGGGAGAAAGCAGAAATGTGATTGGATGATCAGCATGATAGCTTGAATGGTGCAGCAGGCTAAAAGGGCTGAAATACTTCTTTTCCTATTTTCTGTGTTTCTGACAAGTCTCTCAAATCAAATAGACTTTGTCCTAGTGTCTTGTAAGATGTGCTCAACGAGGCAGCATATGGATAAGTGTTAATTTTTCACAACTCCCCAGATTCAGGAAAGGTTGAATCAGAATAGAAAATAGGAAATATAATCTCTCCACTCAAAAAAGCAAGGATGCAGAAAACACCAAAATATCAGCCTGTTAACTTGAAATCTGTTATTGGGAAGATGTTAGAGATTAAGAATATATCTGGGCACTTGAACAAACTCAGAGCAATCAGGAAAAATCAGCATAGTTTTGGGAAAGGGAAATCATGTTTAAATAATTCATTAGAGCTCATCGAATGAGTACCACATGCTTTGGATCAATGGGAGCCTGTAAATGCATTGTACTTGGACTTACAAAAGGTGAGTAATAAAATGGCACATCAAAGTTTATTGAATAAAATGAATGCTCTTGGTATGGGGGTAACATGTCAACCTAGACAGAAGATTGACAGAAAACAGAACTTATGCACTCAGCTCCTGGCCTCATTACAGCCTTAGTCCAAACATGGACAAAAGATCTGAATTCCAGAGGTGAGGTGGGAGTGACAGCCCTTGACATCAAAGCTGCATTCGACTGAGTCAATACTCAACTGATACAACAACAAGGAGCCCAACAAAACTGGAATCAGTGAGTAACGGGGGTAAACTCTCCACAGGTTCAAGTCATAGCTGGCACGTATGAAGATGGCTGTGGATGTGGAGTTCAGACCTCTCAGTTCCAGGACATCTCTGCAGGAGTTCCTCAGGGTACTGTCCTAGGTCCAACCATCTTCAGTGGTTTCATCACTTTCCCTCTGCCATAAGGTCAGAAAAGGGGATGTTCGCTGATGATTGCACAGTGTTTAGCACCACTTATGACTCCTCAGACACTGCAGCAGCCCATGTTCACATGCAACAATATCTGGACAATATCCAGGCTGGGGCTGACAAGTGGCAAGTGACATTTGTGCCACACAAATGCCAGGCTATGACCATCACCAATAAGAGACAATCTAACCACTGCTCCTTGACATTCAACTGTGTTACCATCACTGAATTCCCTACTGTCAATATCCTGGGAGTTACGTATAAAATAAAAAGCAAAAGAACTGCGATGCTTTAAATCAGGATCAAAAACAAATTTGCTGGAAAAAGCTCTGCCGGTCTGGCAGCATCTGTGGAGGAGAAAACAGAGTTAACATTTTATGTCGGGTCCTGAGGAAGGGTCACTGGACCCGAAACGTTAACTCTGTTTTCTCCTCCACAGATGCTGCCAGACCTGCTGAGCATTTCGAGCAACTTTGTTTTTGATCCTGGGAGTTACCTTGGACTACAAACTCAACTGGACTCACCACATAAGCACAGGGGCTACAACAGCAGGTCAGAGGCTAAGAATCCTACTGCAAGTAACTCACCTCCTGCTCCCCATAGCGTGTCCACTATCTGCAAATCACACGTCAGGAGTTTGATGAAATATTCTCCACTTGCCTGGATTAATGTAGCTCCAACAACATTCAGGAAACTTTACACTATCTTGGACATAGAAGCCCACTTGATTGGTACCACATCCACAAACATCCTATCCTTGCACCACTGATGCTTAGTAGCAGCAGTGTGTCCCATCTATAATATAAACTTCAGAAATTCAACACACCTCCTTAGAGAATACCTTCCAAACCTACAATCAAGGGTTGTAGAAGCGCAGCAGATATACGGGAAATCCACCATTTACAAAGTCCTATCTAAGCCACTCACCATCCTGCCTTGAAAATATATTGAACATTCTTAGTGTCACTGGGTTAAAATCCTGGAGCTCCCTAACTAACATCATTGCAGTCCATCTCCAGCACATGCACTGCAGCAGTTCACCACCACAGACAACTCAACATTACCTTTTCACTGGCAACCAGATGGGCAATAAATGCTCACCCTGCCAATGATGCCCATGTCCCATGTAGAAATGAGAAAAAATGCTATGTTCTTTGTCATGTTGTTGTTTGCACCTATGTTAGAGAATATGTTTCATTGTAAGAGTGCCATACTTCAAAATTGACTTTTAGGTTTTATGCCTCCTAATGTTGTAAGGGGTGATAAATAAGTGTTCGCCTTTCTTTCATTGTTATTTCGCTTACGCCTAATTAGTCAAAGTCAATGCTTCCTTATACAACCAACCTGGTCACAAACATGTTCAAGGCTCACCTCTCTATTTAACACATACCCCGCAGCCAGTGTTGAAATTCTAATTTCACAAAACATCACTGACAGTTGAGCTCAGTGCAGGAAAAAATATTCTCGGGCTTTCTTACTTCATCATTTCTACATTCAAAACAGTTTTACAAACTCTCTTTTTTCCAAATTGCTTGCATTCCTCTTAGGATATTAACGTTTCTGTAAGTGCATTGTGTTTTATTGAACAGCTTTTTGTCGGAACATGGGATGGAGTAGAATAATGGACATAATTTGGATAATGAAGTGGTTTCGATCTTTCAACTGTGGTTCTGTCCTTTGAGTATTCTACTCATGGGTTTGTTGTAGTACTAGCAGCTGGTAAAATACTACAAGGAATTAACTGAATTTGTAAGATCAATTCTGCTGAGTATTGCTGGCTGTAATACCCAGTCTGTTGAATCCCTCTTGCTATTCTCATCATATATTCAGACGTTTCACTGTGCAGACTCTCATTTTCATTCCTTAATTCAATTCATTTTCTCAAGGTTATGCATGCTACAAAATCTGTGGTCCTTTCTCCAGCCTGATGCTTAAGCCAAAGACCAGTGTGCTCTAATGTGATCAGATTGCAACAGTCTTGTATTCAGCAATATTCCCAGAGTCCTCCCAGATGACTTCACAAGCAACTCGAATTGTGAACATTGTATGAGCTTATTTTCACTTAATTTCATATTTATTGCCCATTCCTGGATTTTCTGAAAAGGTGGTGTTACACAGAATTATACAGGGCACAATCAGGCTATTGCAGTAAACTGCTCCGTACTCACGTTTAGCTCAACATGTGGCTCATCCCAACCGTTTTCTTCTAACATCCAATAACATAACATCCATTACCTATTCCCTCGTGTTTTTCTTACATTTCTTTAAATGCAAGTCTTCTGTTTACCTCAAGAACACCATGTGGTCATGAATTTCACATTCTAACAGCTCTCTGGTTAAAAAGAATTTTTCCTGAACCCTGTAGAATCTCTACAGTTTGGAAGCAGGCCATTCAGCCCATGAAGTCCACACTGACCCCGTGAAAAGCATCCTACCCAGGCAATCCCTCTACATTTTCCATGGCTAATTCACCAGCCCAACACTAAGGACAATTTAGCATGGCCAATCCATCTAACCTGCACATCTTCGGACTGTGGGAGGAAACCAGAGCACCCAGAGGAAACCCATGCAGACAATGTGCAAACTCAACACACACAGTTGCCTGGGAGTAGAATCGAACCTGGCTCCCTGGTGCTGTGAGGCAGCAATGTTAACCGCTGAGCCACTGCTTCACTTGTTTTGGATCATATAATCTAGCTAATACTTATTACTCTTAGATTTGGATTTCCATACACATTCTAAATTACCAACCCTTTTCACCATCTTAAAGAACCTTATCAGGTTACCCCCTCAAGCCTTCTCTTTCGAGAGAAAAAGAGCCCCAGATAGTTGAGTCTTCTCCCCGAGGTACTATAATCATTGAAATGAAAAATATTTACAACACAGAAAACCATAGTATCTGTGCTGGTTGACCCAATGCCCAGTTCCTGGTTCAAAGGCCAGGAGTTTAGACGGCCTCCATATTCAAGTGTTTTCCAAATTGCATTGAAGGTTTTGGCATCAGGTAGCAATTTCTGGACTTCTCCACCCTCTAGGTGAAAAAAAATTCAAATTCTCTCAGACTCTTTTATCAATTCCACAAATTCTATATGCCTACAGTTATTGACTAAGCAAACTTTCCTCATTAACCTTCTTGTTACTAGAACATAGAACATTGAACATAGAACAGTACAGCACAGAACAGGCCCTTCATCCAACAATGTTGTGGCGACCATTGATCCTCATGTATGCATCAAATTTCTGTGACCATATGCATGTCCAGCAGTCTCTTAAATGACCCCAATGACCTTGCTTCCACAACTGCTGCTGGCAACGCATTCCATGCTGTCACAACTCTCTGTGTAAAGAACCCGCCTCTGACATCGCCTCTATACTTTCCACCAACCAGTTTAAGACTATGACCCCTCGTGCTAGCCATTTCTGCCCTGGGAAATAGTCTCTGGCTATCAACTCTATCTATGCCTCTCATTATCTTGTACACCTCAATTAGGTCCCCTCTCCTCCTCCTTTTCTCCAATGAAAAGAGACCGAGCTCAGTCAACCTCACTTCATAAGATAAGCCTTCCAGTCCAGGCAGCATCCTGGTAAACCTCCTCTGAACCCTCTCCAAAGCATCCACATCTTCCCTATAATAGGGCGACCAGAACTGGACGCAGTATTCCAAGTGCAGTCTAACCAAAGTTTTATAGAGCTGCAACAAGATCTCATGACTCTTAAACTCAATCCCCCTGTTAATGAAAGCCAAAACACCATATGCTTCCTTAACAACCCTGTCCACTTGGGTGGCCATTTTAAGGGATCTATGTATCTGCACACCAAGATCCCTCTGTTCCTCCACACTGCCAAGAATCCTATCCTTAATCCTGTACTCAGCTTTCAAATTCGACCTTCCAAAATGCATCACCTCGCATTTATCCAGGTTGAACTCCATCTGCCACCTCTCAGCCCATCTCTGCATCCTGTCAATGTCCCGCTGCAGCCTACTACAGCCCTCTATACTGTCAATGACACCTCCGACCTTTGTGTCGTCTGCAAACTTGCTGACCCATCCTTCAATCCCCTCATCCAAGTCATTCATAAAAATTACAAACAGTAGAGGACCAAGGACAGAGCCCTGTGGAACCCCGCTCACCACTGACTTCCAGGCAGAATATTTTCCTTCTACTACCACTCGTTGTCTTCTGTTGGCCAGCCAATTCTGTATCCAGGCAGCTAAGTTCCCCTGTATCCCATTCCTCCTGACCTTCTGAATGAGCCTACCATGGGGAACTTTATCAAATGCCTTACTGAAGTCCACATACACCACATCCACAGCTCGACCCTCATCAACTTTTCTAGTCACATCCTCAAAAAACTCGATAAGGTTTGTGAGGCATGACCTACCCCTCACAAAGCCGTGTTGACTGTATTTGATCAAGCCATGTTCTTCCAGATGGTCATAAATCCTATCCCTCAGAATCCTCTGCCACAAAAAAAACATATCAAGTTTAGTTTGTAAGATACAACCTTCTCTTGAAATTCCACTCTGACCACCCTTTATTAAAGCTGTGCTTCTCTAAAAACAATGAGATCCTCAGAATTATTTTCAAATAGTGAGCCCACCACCAAGGTCAGTGTGACTGGTCTGCAACTACTTAGTCCATCTGATCCTTGGGACAGTGTCACAGCAGCACAGAGGTGGTCAACAGAGTGGTACTGAGGTAGAGTCAAGAGTTGTCAGTAGTACTACTGAAAATTGCTTCCTGAGGAAAATGAGCTGGGGCAAGACAGGATTCTTCTGAAACTCAGGGGGGAGTAATGTGGAAAGAGGAGAAGAACTTGAAGATATATTTGCTGTTTTAGGGGAAGGTAGAAGCAAAAGGCTCTAAACACAGGGGGATGAATGGCAGGCTTGATTTATTGACCGTCATGGAGAGGCCGAGGAAGGAGCAATAAAGAAACTTGCTGAGTCCTTTTGAAGCCGAGAAGGCCAAATTTGCCTTACACATTTGTCAGCAGATGTATTACTTTTACAAAAGTGTCTAATTCAGCTTTTTTTATCCTACACTCCAATTTCCACTGTTTATACTGCATGCAGAGCAAATGTTGTCTCTGTCCGTTGACAAAATAATTCATGTGAGTCACATTAAAACTGAGGTTTTGTGGCAATGAATAATCAACTGATCCAATTGCAAAACACATTAAAAAGAAACTTTATGAATGAGTCATCCAAGAACTAAATGGGGTCTGATATCATTTATGGAGCATTGCAGCTACTCAGTCAGCCAAGTTAAAGAGCTTCATAGCTAACCTTCACATTTAAGTTATGACACTTTATAGACTCTCTGTAACCAGCCAATGGAAGGGGGATGGTGTTGAAGGGGACATTCTTTGCAATTTCCACTAACTAGCATACCTGTTGTTAGGCATTTGGATTCCTTATCGATTATTTGTTCAAATTTTGCTTCAAATCATTTAACACCACCACCAAAACTGAATCATGATCAAATATATTTCTTTAGGGGAGGGAATGGATTTAAAAAGAACATGAATCAGAGGATGAAAGATTATTTTAATGAGCACCAACAGTTTGTTATAAATGTTCTGCGATAGAAGCTCCATGCTCTTATGAACTGTGCCACTATCATCAGTATTATTTTCCATTATCTCCTACATTTTCCTGATTACCTGAGCATCTTTTATTTTTAGCACAAGTTATAAGGATTCAAATTATGTAATTCGTCACTGAGTATTTTGTTGTCCAAATGTTAAACTTGATTATAGTCGCAATAATCCAGTATTAGGCTGTTTAGAATAACTGGCCTGAACATCAAGGCAGCATTTGACTTAGTGTGATTTCAGGGAACTCCAACAAATCTTTAGTGAATGGTGTCTACCTCAAAGGAAGACGGTTGTTTTGGTTGGACCTCAATCAGCTCAGCTCCAAGAACTCTCTTCAGTTTAGAGATCTTATGAAACACCCCTGGAGCAGGCGGGATTTGAAGCCAGGTCTCTTGGTTCACAGGCAGGAATATGAGTGTCCCTGGCTGAGCTATCTCCAGTTGCTTCATCAGTGATGTTCACTCCATCTGGAGGCCAGAAGTGGGGATGGTCAATGATGATTACATGAAGTGCCATTCATGATTCCTCAGATACTGAAGCAGCCTGTGCCCATACACTGTAAGACTTGGACAATATTCAAGCTTGGGCCTATGAGTGACAATTAACATTTACATCACATCAGAGCCAGACAATGACCATTGCCAAAAGAGAGAATCTAATCATTGCCCATCGACATTCAAAGGCATTACCATCACCGAGTGCCCTACTATCTAGACTTCTACCCAGTTCAGGGGGTTAACATTGGTCAAAACTGAACCAACTTAGCCATGTAAATACAATAGTAACAACAGCCAATCAGAGATTAGGAATCTGCAGCGAGTAACTCACTTCTTATCTCACAAATAAAAACCGAAAGAACTGCAGATACTGCAAATCAGGAACTAAAACAAAGTTGCTGGGAAAGCTCAGCAGGTCAGGCAGCATCTATGAAGGAAAAGACAGAGTTAACGTTTCGGGTCTGGTGACCCTTCCTCAGAACTGGTTGGATGGGTGTACCTTCAAAAAACTTGACAGTATACAGGAAAATGTGTCCTACTTAATTGACACCCTAGTGACCACCTTTAGCAGCTAATCCTTACACCACCGATGCACACATGTAGCACTGTGTAGCTTTATACATCTATAAGATGCTCTGCAAGAGATTCCCAAGGGTCTTCCGACACCACCATCCAAACTCACTACTGTCCAGAAGGCCAAGGGGCATAGATGCATGAGAGTACCACCGTTTGCAAGTTCCCCTCCAAGACACAGAACTAATTGATTTGATTTATCATTGTCACATGTACTGAGATACAGTGAAAAGTATTGCTGCATGTGCTAATCATACCTTACATAAGTAATTCAGGGTAATTGAACAGAATGCAGAATATAGTGTTACAGTTACAGAGAAGGTGCAGAGAAAGATTGACTCTAATATATGAGAGGTCCATTCACAAGTCCTGATAACAGTGTTCTTAAATCCGTTGGTATGTATTTTCAAATATTTGTATCTTCTGTCAGATGGAAGAGGGTGGAAGAGAGTATAATCAGGATTAGAGGGGTCTTTGATTATGTTGGCTGCTTTTCCAAGGCAGTGGGAAGTGTAGATGGAGTCAATTGGAGGAAGGCTGGTTTTTGTGACTGACTGAGCTGGGTTAATAACTCTCTAATTTCTTGCAACCTTGGGCACAGTAGTTGCCATACCAAGCTGTAATTCATCCAGATATGATGCTTTCTATGGTGCATAATGTATATCAGTAAGTGTCATTGTGGACATACCAAATTTCTTTAGCCTTCTGAGGATTTAGAGGTGTTGGTGTGATGTTTTGACTGTAGTATTGATGTGAATGATTCAGGATAGATTCTTGGTGATATTTACTCCTAGGAACTTCAAGCTCTCAAACACCTCCACCTCAGCACCATTAATACCATCAGGAGTGTGTTCTCCACTCCGCTTCCTGAAATGAATGACCATCTCCTTCATTTTGCTGACATTGAGGGAGAGATTGCAGACTTTACACTATATATCTTATCTCACCAGATCCGCTAGGCCAAAATCCAAGAATAGCTTCCAACACTGCTGTCATTGTGCCTTCACCTTAAAGACTAATGCTTCAAAAGTCAGCTCACTACCACCTTCTCCAGGATATTTTCAAATGAACAATGAATGTTGGAATAGCCAGCAACACTAACATCCCATGAACAAATAAGGGAAAGGCTGAAATTTGAACTGAAATTCCGATTTGCATGAACATGTAGGTTTAAGTAAACAATCCGTTCACAGATGGAATTCTCAATTGAAACAACTCAAACTGGTCATGCAAGCATGCTCTGTGTCTCCTAACCTGCTCTGTGTCTCCTCATCTTAATTGTTGAAGAATCATGAAGTTAAATCAGATAAATACAAGAAATGCCTGGATTGAGAAATGGAAATCTCTTAATTGCTGAGCTAAGATTGTTCTTTAATGGTTATGATTTAAGTACAAAACTGACTCAAACCGAAAGAACTGTGGATGCTGCAAATCAGGAACAAAAACAAAGTTGGTGGAAAGGCTAAGCAGGTCAGGCAGTATCTGCGAAAAAAAAGAGTTAATGTTTCAGGTCTGCTGACCCTTCATCAGAACTTTTTCCAGTTCCGAAAAATGTATATTTTCATTTCCAAGCAGTGCATTCCTGACGTGAATACTCATTGTGAGAAAAGAAAAAAAAATTAATCTCAACATCGCAAATAGTGCATTTGCAAATCACTTTAAATCTGTGACCTCTTGTTCTAGATGCTATTAAGGGTGGAAACGGTTTTCTCTATATATCATATCCAGTATGTTCATGATTTTGAAAACTTCTATCAAATCTCCTCTATACCTTCTTTTCTCCAAGGAGAATAGGTCCAATCTCTCCAATATACTCTCATAAATGAAGTTTCTTATCACTGGAATGATGTTTGCAAATCTCTTGAGTTCTGTCTGATGTGTTCACATCCTTCCTGCAGTTTAGTGCCCAGAACTGTTCATAATACTCAAGCTGATGTCTAACAAATGTCTTATGCAAGTTTAGCATCATCTGCTTGTTCTTGTACTCTAAGCTCCTATTAATAAAGCCGAGGATATTGTCCGCTTATTAATTGTTCCCTTTCTCCATCTGTCCTCAATTCTTCAATGATCTGTGCAGATATACACCATGTCCTGTGGTCTTACACCCCTATTAGAACTGTGTCATTTCTATTTTATTATATGTTCTTCTTCCTATCAAAATGCATCACCTTATACTTCTCTGCATAGAACTGTATCTGCTGCCTGTGCATGCACCCCATCAACTTGTCAATTTCCTCTTGTTGCTCTATACCGTCTGCTCATAGTTTTCAATTCTTATAAATTTTGTATCACTTTCAAACTTTGAAACTTTCTCCTGCACACTAAGATTTAGAACATGAATACCTATCAGGTAAAGCAATCATCCTAATTCCAACTCCCAGGGAGCTCCATTTCAAACATTCCTCCAGTCCAAAAAATACTCATTGATACTATCTATTTCCTTTTATTCTATGAACTATAATGTCTTTCAAAGTCTGTTGTGTGGCTCTGTATTGAACACCTCTGGAAGTCCATGTACATCTTACCAAAAACATTATCCTCATTGACCCTATTTCTTATCTCTTCAAAAGTTAATAAAACAACAATTCTACTTTAGAAACCCTTGCTGGTTCTTTCTAACATAACCATTTTTTCCATGTGACTATACCCTATTCCAAACAATTGTTTCCAGAAGTTCTCCTCACTCTTCTTTTTTGAATTAATTTCCATCTCCTTTGTCATTCTGGGAACGCAATGTTTTGTTTGCCTTACCTTTGCGTTTTGAGAGATTATTTCTCGACTGTACTCAAACTATTTCCCATTTAATGTAAACCCACTAATCCGTTTCTGAATTCTGAATTACAGGAAAGATGTGGAAGCATTGGAAAAGGTGCACAGGAGATTTACCAAGATGTTGCCTGGAAAGGAGGGAAGGTCTTACAAGGAAAGGTTGAGAGAACCAGCTAGGGCTTTTCTCTTTAGAATGACAAAGGATGAGTGGTAACTTGATAGAGGTGCAACAAAATTATCAGAGGTATAGATAGAGTAGACATCCAGAGACTTTTCCTTAGGGTGGAGGTAGCTTTTACGAGGAGGCATAATTTTAAAGTGAGTGGAGGCAGATATAGGGAAACGTCAGAGGTAGTTTTTTACTCAGAGAGTGGTTGGGGTGTGGAATGCATTGCCGGAGAGGGTAGTGCAGTCAGCCTCATTAGAGGCATTTAAGCGGCTATTAGATAGGCAAATGGATGATAGTATAAGGTAGTGGTGAAGGTTAGATAGACCTTAGGATTAGGGTAAAAGTTTGACACAACATCGTGGGCCAAAGGGCCTGTACTGCACTGTACTGTTCTATGAATTCATTATTTCCCCAGAAGAATGTGCTGCAGCTGCTCCCTAACTTCATTAACACTGACACCACAAGCAATATACCATCCTGGACTCACGTCTACAGCCACAGAAAAATCCCTAAGTAAGGGTCCTCTGATCACTATCATGCTTCCTTTCTTCTTCCATTTCTCCCACGCAGCCAAGTCACTCATGTTGCCATATTTGCAGCTCGATTTACACTCTCTTAAGGAACTAATGCCCTTATCAGTTTCCAAAGCAGAAAACCAACGTTTGAGTGAGGCCCATGGGGTCTCCTTGCAGTAGACCATTTTGAACAAGAAAATTATAGCAAGTCAATAAAATTCCACTGGCCTTTATGCAGCAGAATCCACTGTTAGGTGCCTCAATACAATTGTAACACTTTTAATACGTACAAAATATATTGAATGTCAGGCATTTTGTGTAAAGTACTTCTTAACCCTCAGCATCAAATTCTGAGATAATCCACATGACCTCTGTCGCATTCAGGCAAATTCTTCCTCACTCTAGCCAGGCACCCGAACTGTGAAGAAATGTGAAATATATAAAAGTATACGAAGAGAAGATACAGAAGTGAGCTTCGAGTTGGATAAATCCATAGACGAGCAAATACAAGTTAAATAGGTGAAATGGCCTCATTTGATATTGCAGTATCTGAGAGTCTATAGAGAAACAAAACTTGGTGGTTAAAACCTGTGACATATACTCGGGGCTCAGGTACCAGACAAAAAAACACTGTCACTTGCTCAAGATTTATGACCTTGTCTAAAACACTTGATTGTCTTAACAGGCTTGAAGCTTTTTTTATATCCACAGTGTCTATTATAGTGATGGTTGACAGGCTGTGCAGCTGTAGCATAAGCTGTGACCAAGGATAGGTGGTTTGATTGAAGGTGGAGACTACAGGGCCTTCAAACAAATCGTCGTTCTCAATTACAAACTTCTCACAACCAGGAGTTCATTGGGTTTTGATTTTTTCATTGTTCTTGTGTTCTTGTCAAAGTGAAGGATGTCACCACCAAGGAATGGAATCATTTCCACTTTAGGCACCTTCTCTCAGCATTCAACAGTCCTACTTCAGATACGTTACTGCCAGATGTAAAATAAAGCACATTCACTCTCACACTCCCTGACTCGTACTCTTCCTTCCTTCACTCATTTGCCCTTGAACCCCCTCATGCACCCATGCCTTATCCAAACTACACTCTTCCCTTCTACCCATTCTCACTGACTACTTAATTCCCAGTGCTAGTCAATGCTCATATATCTATGCCCCATAGCCACTTGCTTTCCCTTTCTAGAACTTGTGCTATCCTTACGTTTATATTTTGTTGGTCTCTCACTCAACCTCCGATGATTTTTTTCCTTTGCTGCTCAATTGCTTTCTCACTTGAATGTGGTCTTTCTAATACTTCAGGTGCACGTAACATCTGAACTACCTAATATCCCATATATTTGGCATTTCCCTAGGAAGTGAGTTCTCTTGTTTAATTGTAATGTCCTAAATTAATTGTGCTCCTGTCTCCAAATAGATCCCTATCTTTCTTTGCTTCAATATTTATCTACTTTTTATTGTTCTTTAATCAGCATGAGGCTGTGTGAAGTACCATTTAAAACCAGAACACCAAAGGCATCAGAAAACATATGGAATGTGCTACCTGAAAGAAATGATGGTGGAACCAGGTCCTTTCACAATATTAAGAAGCATCTGGATGAGTACTTAAAATGCCAGGGCACAGCTGACTAGAGATCAAATGCACATAAATGGGATTACATTGCAACACTCAAAAATAAACAAAAGGAGCCTCAAGAAACTTTGAAAATTTTCAGGTTATGGACCGTTCATTGAAATCTCATGCTGTCTCCATTAGATTTGGAGTTCTTGGTGTGCTGAACCTAGAACATGCAGATCAGACCAAGTAAGAACAAGTAATTCTCAGTGGATTTCCTTTAGATAGCCAGGATACCACTTTGCAGAGATGAGGTATCCTTGTGGTTTTGCTTTCAAAACACTTTGGGGAATTTGAGCCCCATGACACCATTGCTGCTATGATGCCATCGCCCCTATCTGTCAAGGAACTGTTCAAAAACAAGTGTGGAGTTAAAACAAAACCGTGCTAAGTGTTTCAGAATGCCTGGTAATGTAGCCATTATAGAAGTCGTGTTGAATGACCAATTTCTCAAACTATAATTTTCATAACTGGATGCTTATCATTGAGCATTTTTGGCTGGCTCGAAATGTTTTTCAAATGCAAAAGGTTTACATGAGGAACCAGAGACTTGGGGATAAGGTTTTGAAGAGGGGTTATTGATGGGGTAGTTTTCTTTCCCCTGTTGGATATGAGATAGGTTGACAAGGAGAGGAAAGAGCAAAAGCTGATGGATCACAGGGGTATGAGTTGGCATGAGGGTCTATAAAAATTCATGGGGATTACTGGAGGAGTGGGAGCACAGAGCTTAGGGGCTATGGGAGATGGGTAAATGGCCATTGATTGTCAGTGAATATTGTAAAGGGCTATGGGGGATAGATATATGGGCATTGACTAGCACTGGGAATTAAGGAGTCAATGAGAATGGGTAGAAAGGAAGAGTGTGGCTCGGATGAGGCATGGGTGCATGTGGGGATGAGGAGGAGTGAGCAAGATGAACATTTTGTTTTCTAATTTCAACTACAAAGGTAAGCCCCTAAGGCAAGCGTTTTGTCCACTCTATCTTGACCACAGGCAGCCTCTGAGGCTTTTCCAGTGCTATTCAGCTTGACTCCAAATTCAGCCTTCCTATGGGAAGTGTGGTCGGCCAGACCTGTGGAGCTGGGATTTTTCCCACCATTATAAAGCTGAACTGGAATCATGGGGAGCTTGGTTGGAATCAGATTGGTAGATGATCTCTGGGAAAGGGATCTGTGGAATGTCTGTGAGATTTTCTTTTGGAGAAGCTTGTGGTAGAGCCCACTAGGGAACAGGCAATTCTAGATTTGGTGGTGCGTATTGAGGAAGACTGGACCGGGTAAGGGAGTCCCTGTGGGCCAGTGACCATAATATGATAGAATTCATCCTGCAGTTTGAGAGGGAGAAGCTGGAATCAGATGTAATGGTATTACAATGGAGTAAAGGTAGCTACAAAGATATGAGGGAGGAGCTGGCCAGAGTTGATGGGAAGGGGAGTTGAGCAGGGAAGACGGTAGCAATGGTAGGATTTTTTGGCAGTAATTCAGGAAGCACAGCTGAAATCATCCCAAACAAGAATAAACTTACCAAGAGGAGAACAAGACAACCATAGCTGACAAAGGAAGTCAGGGACAGCACAAAAGCAAAATAAAAGCAATGTGATGTGGTGAAGATTACTGGGAAGACGAAGAATTGGGAAGTCTTTAAAACCAACAAAAGCTAACTAAAAAAGCAATGGGTGGGGGAAGGAGATTAAATCTGATGGTAAGCTAGCTAGTAAAATAAAAGAAGTTTGTAAGTTTTTTTTAGACATAAAAACAGGTAAGTGAGAGGTAATAGTGGACATTGAATCGCTGAAAAATGAGACTGGGGAAGTAGTTGGGGAAGATGAAAGAAATAGCAGAGGAACTGAATAGGTACTTTGCATCAGTCCTCACAGTGGAAAACACCAGCAACTTCAAGAGAATCAGGGTATAGGGTTGAGTGCAGTTACCATCACTAAGGAGGTGATGGGGAAGCTAGAAAGTCTGAAGGTAGATAAATCACCCTGTCTGGATGGACTACATCCCAGAGTTCTAAAAGGCAATGATGAGATGATTGTAGAGGCGTTGGTGCTGATCTTTCAGGAATTACTGGAGTCAGGAAGGTTTCACGGAACTTAAAAATGCCTAATATAACACACTGTTTAAGAAGCGCGGGAGGCAGAAAACAGTAAAGTCTACGGCAGTTAGCCTAACCTCACTGGTTAGATTTTACAGTCCATTACTGAGGATCAGATTGCAGAGTGCTTGGAAGTGCATGGTAAAATAGGGCTGGGTCAGCATGGCTTCATCAAGGGAAGGTCATCTCTGTAAAATCTGTTGGAATTCTTTGAGGAGGTAATGAGCAAGTTAGATAAAGGAGAGCCAGTGGACGTGATCTATTTGGATTTCCAGAACACTTTTGATAAGAAATCGCGTAGGAGACTGCGAAATAAGGTAAGAGCCCATGGGACTAGGGAAAGATACGAGGCATGGATTGAGAAATGCTGACAGGCAGAAGGCAGAGGGTGAGGATAAAGGAGCCTTTGACAGGATGACATCCAGTGGAAATTCTCAGTGGTTAGTGTTGGGGCCACAACTCTTCACCTTATACATTAACAAACCGGACAAAGGTACTGAAGGCACTGTTGCTAAGTTTGCAGATGACAGAAAGATACATGGAGGGACAGGTAATGTTGAGGAAGCAAGGAGGCTGAAAACAGATGTGGGCAGGCTAGAAGAATGGGCAAAGAAGTGCCAGATGGAACATAATGTGGGAAAGTGTGAGATTATGCACTTTGGTAGGGAGGATAGGGACACAGACTATTTTCTAATGGGAAAAGGCTTTGGAAATATGAAGCACAAAGGGACTTAGTAGTCCTAGTTTAGGATTCTCTTCAGGTTAACATACAGGTCTAGTAGGCAGCTGGGAAGGCAAATATAACGTCAGTACTTATTTCAAGAGGGCCAGAATACAACAACAGAGATGTACAGCTGAGTATGTATAATGCTCTGTTCTGACAATATTTGGAATATTGTGAGCAGATTTGGGCCCCAGCCATGGAAGGATGTGCTGACATTGGAAAGGGTCCAGAGGAGAAGAAGAATGATCCTGGGATTCAAGGACACATCATACAAGGGATAGTTGAGGGCCATGGAGTTTCGAAGAATGAGAGCAGGGATATCATTAACACTTACAGAATACTGAGAGGCCTGGATAACATTGACTTGGAGAAGATGTTTCCACTAGAAGGAAAGACTAGAAATTTAGAGAACAGCCTCAGAGTGAAGGGATAACCTCCTTTAAAACTGAAACAAGGAGGCATTTTTTCAACCAGAGTGGTGGATTTTTTGAACTCATTGTAGGTTGTGGAGGCCAAGTCATCAAATATATTTAAGACATGAATAGATAGGTTCTTGATCAGAGGTGAAATGAAAGGGTATTGGGAGAAGGCATGAATGAGAATGGGGTTGAGAAACTTGTCATGCATGACTGAACGGCAGAGCAGACTCAATGGTTGAATGGTCTAATTCTGCTCCAACATCTCATGGTCTTATGGATCTGCAGCTTAGGTAAAGGATCCCTTGGCACTATTCAAAGGATATGTGAGTTTTCTCCAACTTCCCAGACAACATTAACTGTCTCCATAAGCACAATGAAAACTAATTACCTCATGATTATCTCACCGTACAGCAAAATCTCACAAAATTGGCTGCCTCATTTCCTAAATTGCAACAGTGACCACAGCGGACAAGGACTTCACAAGCAGATGTCATGAAACACACAGCGATTTTCGAGGAGACGGTATTAATGAGAAGCTGTTACAGAAGTTTAGAAGGGGAGGCAATGGACTAGTGTATTATCACTAGCCTTTTAATCCAGAAACTCAGCTAATGTTCTGGGGATAATAAAATGTGAGGCTGGATGAACACAGCAGGCCAAGCAGCATCTCAGGAGCACAAAAGCTGACGTTTCGGGCCTAGACCCTTCATCAGAGAGGGGGATGGGGGGAGGGAACTGGAATAAATAGGGAGAGAGGGGGAGGCGGACCGAAGATGGAGAGTAAAGAAGATAGGTGGAGAGGGTGTAGGTGGGGAGGTAGGGAGGGGATAGGTCAGTCCGGGGAAGACGGACAGGTCAAGGAGGTGGGATGAGGTTAGTAGGTAGCTGGGGGTGCGGCTTGGGGTGGGAGGAAGGGATGGGTGAGAGGAAGAACCGGTTAGGGAGGCAGAGACAGGTTGGACTGGTTTTGGGATGCAGTGGGTGGGGGGGAAGAGCTGGGCTGGTTGTGTGGTGCAGTGGGGGGAGGGGATGAACTGGGCTGGTTTAGGGATGCAGTGGGGGAAGGGGAGATTTTGAAACTGGTGAAGTCCACATTGATACCATATGGCTGCAGGGTTCCCAGGCGGAATAATGTTCTGGGGAGCCTGGTTCAAATACTGCGATGGCAGATGGTTAAATTTGAATTCAATAAACACAATCTGAAATTAGGTGTCTAATGATGACAATGAATCCATTAATTGTTGGAAAATCCGATCTGGTTTACTACTGTTAGGGAACATTTTGAAGAAGGGTCCAGACCCAAAATGTCAGCTTTCCTGCTCCTCTGATGCTGCTTGGCCTGCTGTGTTCATCCAGATTCACACCTTGTTATCTCAGATTCTGCAGCATCAGCAGTTCCTTCTATCTCTGAATATGTCATCTTTACCTGGTCTGGCCCACATGTGACTCCGGGCTCACAGGAATGTGATTCACTGCAACTAAGGATGGGCAATAAACGCTGACCTAGCCAAAGATACCAACATCCAGTGGGTTAATAGAGAAAAGTAAAAAATGAAGGCAAGATTAACTGCGGTCATGTAAATTAAATTGTAGGAACAGTACAATCAAAAGTAGGTTGAAGGGTTAATTAAAGGTAACTGCAGTGCCAGAAGGTTCACAGAAAAAAAAGATTATGATGAACAAACTTCTGGATGAAGAGGTTAAAAAAAAGTGTAAATCCTGGGTATTAAAGTTGGAATTAAATATTTTTCTGGACAGATGAACAGATGGGAGTTTAACATTGCATTCAACTATTATTATCTTAAAATCTTGTTAACACTCACTTTGACCATCTGACCTTGAGGTTCTGTTGCATTTTGTTCATCTTTTAAACTTGGGAAAACTATTGCTTGTTTCCACCTTCTATTCTACACTGCTCAGTTTGTCAACAAAGATAAATATTGTAGCACACCAAATAATGTATAGTGTGTGAAATTTTAACTCATTAAAAATCTAAGCAGTTAGAGGCTTTAATATCAGGCCCCATGATGTGCTGCTCACTTTAGCTGCAGAAACTGGCTCAGATTTTCCAATGGCCGGACAGTCGTTATTCCGGGGCAGATGTGATTTGTGCCTGGGAATCCCCATTGTAGCACACTCTGAAGTAGACTCCCGACCTGGGAAATTGAAAATTCTACTGGAAATTCCCTTAAACCATCCAAACATATCTAATTAAATCAGAGATTTTGAATGGTTCTGCTGCACTTTTATAAATAACTAATCGTAACATGTTAGACTATTAAACATCAAGTCTATCCCCTGGGTAACTATTCAAATGGCACCCAAATTTACAACAGACCCTCAACTATGCCTCCTACATACTTTCAACACCCTATCATACCCTGATCCATCACCCCTCATTCTCTGTGACCTGGCACAACTTTCATCACTGGGCCTTCCAAACCCTTCTGCCCGCTTCCCTCAAGGACTCAACATTCCCTTGCTTTGAATTCAATGCCCTAATCCTCTTCTCTGGTTCTGACCCCTTCCTTGTTCTGCCTCTGCACCTTACACCACCACTGCAACCCCCCACCTCCCCAAAATCCCTGCCTCTAGAGCCAATCCCACTTCCCCTGCATCTGAATCTGACATCTTCCCCTTATTCTGGACCTAAAACCATCCTCCCACTCTGAACTTGACACCTCCACCTTTGCTGCAATCATGGTGTGGTCCAATCGCAGACCTGATATCTCCCATCCATACCAACCCAGCCTAAACATGCATACATACCTCACTCCCTTGCCATCTGTACCTTAGGCACTTTACCAACCTGGCATCCTATCCACCTACCCATTTCACACCCACTCCCTGTCACGCTACACCTTACCCTCCTAGCAGCCGACTCAACAGGGATTTTACCAACCTAGCACCCATCTCCATTACCCTACAACCACCTACCATGGTATCTTCTGGGTATATTAACCTCACATTTACCTTAAATACTTTGCTTTTCACAGGAACTATCAGAGTCCAATGACATTGACCCTTAAAATGACAAAATGATGCAGCTGAACACTGTGCAAAAGGGGAGCATTGTCTGCTTTCCCTCAACCGTTTTGCCCGATGATGGACCAGTAAAGAACCCTGATCAGAATCTCCTATTAGAAATGAGGAACTTTTTCATTTTGTATAAACGGAGCAGAGGGTAATCTGTGTCAGAATGTCATTACTTGGAAAATACTGCCCAATACTCTTTTCATGGAAGATTTAATTTTACTTTTCAGTGGGCTTTAAATCTACTCATAGGGTGTGTGTTAAACCTAATCCTACTCTAACCCTTTTGTTTCAGATATTGTTCGACCACCCTTGAGACTTGAGATCAGATTTTTTCAAATGCTCAAAAACTAGCCTAATGGTATGGCCATCTGATAAAAAGATTAAGATAGTTCTAGTTCATCAAGCTAATAGCTGCTAAGTGAAGTGTGGGCAGGCATATGAGTTAGAATTGATAACATTTTGCAGACCAATAGCTATAATGTATGAAAACACTTGTAGTAAAGTTCTGATACATTCAAGTATTGCACAATTAACTCTCAATCCTCGAATCACTATTAAACTGTCCGTTTTGTTCCCTATTTCTGTTTGTGTTTAATTTAATTTACACTTAGATTCTAGACCGAATGTTCACGTTTTTGTTCATTTCAGAATGAATGTGAGGTGAATTAAAAATAGTTCAAGGATTCTCATTGTACGAAAGTTTACTAGCTCCAGGATAATGGCTTTAATTTGTTATCGAGCCCTAATTCTTTGATTGGTACATTGAATTAAAGTATGGACATCTATTGAACTTTTGAAGTTGGTAAGTAGATTAAAATGATAAATGGCATCTTTGATTAACATGTTAAGCCTCTGAAAAGGTAAACAAATCAATTTCAAAGACTTGATAGTATTGAGCTCTAGAGAGTTTGTTTATTCAGCTGTGCAATGGAATCTCATTATGAACATTGGGTTGAGTTCCTGGCTTCAGCGTGAGATTCAGATCACTTGTGCTGTTTACACAGCTGTAAAGAGGAACATGTCTTTGTCTGATTGATAATTTTATGAATAAGTAGGATGATAATATTTTGAAAAGGTTTTGACTGTCCATTTGCTTAATTTGACAATTTGATGAGAATATTAAAAAAACACCAAGTTAGAGGGCCAATGAGTTTTGTTCATAATGCATACTGAAAGTGTAGTCTTGGAGAATGCATGGGATGTATGAATGGGGCATTGAAGAGATATGCCGGTGATATGGAGCATGGTTGAAACAAAAAGAATGTGTAAATGGCGTGGGAGGTCAAGTAAACAGTGGTATCTAGGTTCCAACACCTGTGTACAGAACTAGTCTAATCTCTCAATGAACGTAGGTGGGACCTTAACCCATTGGGCTTGGAATTTTCTCTCCTTCATTCCTCCCTCAGACTTGCTTCTAGAGGCATTAACCCTGGCTCCAGTTCATCTCCACCAGCCCACAATGAAAATCTATGGCTAAGGCACAACGCACATGCAGAGATAGTGTTGTCAGGAAATGACCAATTCAAAATTCCCACCTTGAGGGTGAAAATTGAATTTATGTTCTGAATTGGGATTGTGATTGCTCCCATATGCCAGTTTAAGTTGAGAGTTGGTTAAGATGCAGCCCCAGGATGATATGGTATGATTGGGATTTGGCAGCCTATGGTATCACCAAAAGGACGGTGTTATCACAGGGCTTGTTGGCCTACAATGCCAGTCTTTTCTGCAACTTCAACTGCAGTATTTTAACTATTCCCATGGCATTTTGAGCAATGCTTCATAGAACTGCATTGAAACGCCAAGCACTTTCACCCCTGTTTACAGAATATTTCTTTTTCAGATAAATTACTCTTTCAATCTATTTACCCTCACCAACCATGAGTTGGTCTTTTTTTGCAAGTATGTAGGAACCCTGGCTGTCTACTGTTTTGTTCCCATTCAGGGTAAGAAACAAGTAATGCAAATTTGAACAGCTTTAAACACAAATGTAATGAAAATGCAGGCAACAATGCGAATCTGTTTTAACGTCACATCAAACATTGTTTTCTTCCTTCACCACATTTTCTATTGTTTAAATCTGCTTTTTAGCATTTGTTAAAATTTTTAAATCCTTGCAGAATTGTGCATTTTGTTAAACAAGGCAGGGTATGTTATTGGAATTGATTTGTCAATTATTTGATAGAGAGTTAGACCAATTTGTTGCCATTTTAACACTTATGATCTTAAAAACATATCAATGCAAACACAGTAATCACAATTGATTCATCAGCCAAAAGATTATGTAGAAACAAATTGTTTGCTGCAGAACCAACCTCTAATAATTTTTAGACATTATCAGAAAATTAATGAGAGGCATAAATGTTTGAGGGAGGGTGAGACCATTATGGGGTAAGGCAATCATAGGTATAAGGTGTTATGGACCAGATGAAGCCCCTCAAATTATGTTAAGAAGATAGTCTGGATCCTAACTTTTCCTGTTGAAAGGTAGGTGTAAGGTGTTGCATTTCAAGTGCAATTTGATTGGTCAAACTACTCAACTTTAAGCAAAACACGCTTTATTTTTACACTACAGTTCAAATACAGGCAAAATAAAAATAAAAGAAATGAATTGACTTAAATGTAACTCTACTATAAAGCTTGACAAAATAATATATACACTAACTATTAATAATTAACTGTTCCATGACAGTAACATCCCATAAAGACACCCCTGGCAAAAGCAAACTCTGTAGAATAGATTGTCTCACATGCAATTCTAGCAGAAGGAAGAGTGCCTCAGTTTTTACTGTAACAGGCAGAGGAATAAGATCCACATCCAGCTTCAAATCTAAAAGCTAAAACTCAAAGTCATGGTTCTATGGGGGCTTGACCCCACTCATTTGGACTGCATCTACTGTTCTAATTTTTAAAAAATAAAAAGCTGCAAGGCCCCAGAAGCTGTTTACTTTATTGGATTTGAGCAGCCTGCTTTTCACCATCCTAACAAAAGGGACAAATACATGTCTTAATGCCATAGTATTGTCACGATGGGGAATTAGAAAGTTATGATGTGTGAAGACGAGACAGGGCGTGAGGTCATTATGGGGGCACGTAGATTAATAGTAATGTGGGGGAGGGACGCAATTATAGGGGTCGTATGGTGAGGGTTAGGAAGCCTTACATTTACGTCTGGAACTCGGCTGATGTCAAACAAAAGTAGATGGGCCTTTTAGTCGGGTTGTTTGGGCAATGGCGCATCACTGACTTTGGTGTGAGTCTGCTGCTAGAGCCGGCAGGGCCAGGCTCCAGCCTGTCTCTGACTCTCTGCTTTGAAAACTGTATCAATGGTACAGTCAATCAGGAGACAGGATCATGGCACGGAGGAAGCTCTTGCCTCCAAGTTTCAGTCTCAAGATGATAGTTGAGCCCAGAAGTCCTGTGTCTCAAAGTAGGAGACAGATTCAGAAAGTCTAAGCTCTTGAAACAATCCTTGAAAAGAAAATCTTGCATTTCAATATCACCTTTTACATGTTTTTCAGGTAATTAAATACTTTTGGTAGAAAACATCACGGTAGAAAAGAGGACAGCCTTTTCAGACACAGCAAGACCCTACACATAGGGATGTGAACAGATCTTTTCATACAGAAATGTCAATTAAGGGACTATTATTTATCTAAACCCGAAGAGAAATTCACCTGTTCTTCTTTGAAGAGTGGCATGGAATCCTTTATCAATCTCAGAAGGAAAATACAGCCTTCTTTAAAGCATCTGAGAGGGTCCCTCATGAATAATGAAGTAGAATGTTGGCGTGGTATCTTATGCTCAAATTTGGAGAGTACTTGAATTCATATGTTTTTGACTCTGAAGGAAGAGTATTCCCAACTAATCCATATCGTTACATATTAAGTGATAATGGGAACTGCTTGAGAATCCGAGATAACAAAGTGTGAAGCTGGATGAACACAGCAGGCCAAGCAGCATCTTAGGAGTGCAAAAGCTGATGTTTCGGGCCTAGACCCTTCATCAGAAAAGGGGGATGAGGAGAGGATTCTGAAATTAATAGGGAGAGAGGGGGAGGCGGACTGAAGGTGGGTAGAGGAGAAGATAGGTGGAGAGGAGAATATAGGTGGGGAGGTAGGGAGGGGATAAGTCAGTCCGGGGAGGACGGACAGGTCAAGGGAGCAGGATGAGGTTAGTAGGTAGGAAATGGAAGGGCAGATAGGTGAGAGGAAGAACAGGTTAGTGAGGCGAGGATGAGCTGGGCTGGTTTTGGGATGTAGTGGGGGGAGGGGAGAGTTTCATAATGATGCCACCCGAAGGTTGCAGGAACTGCAACTCATATTCCGCTTGGGAACTCTTTGGTATCATTGGTATCAATGTGGATGTCATAAGCTTCAAAATCTCCCCTCTCCCCACCGCCTCCCAAAACCAGCCCAGCTCATCCCCACCTCCCTAACCTGTTCATCCTCTCACCTATCCCCTCCTCCCAATTCAAACCGCACCTCCATTTCCTACCTACTAACCTCATCCCGCCCCCTTGACCTGTCCGTCCTCCCCGGACTGACCTATCCCCTCCCTACCTCCCCACATCTGCTCTCTTCTCCACCTGTCTTCTCCTCTATCCATCTTCGGTCCTTCTCCCCATCTCTCCCTATTAATTTTAGAATCCTCTCCCCATCTCCCTTTTCTGATGAAGGGTCTAGGCCCGAAACATCAGCTTTTGTGCTCGTAAGATGCTGCTTGGCCTGCTGTGTTCATCCAGCTCCACACTTTGTTATCTCTTGATGAGTATTTAGTTCAGATTCAGAAATGCAATGTATTACACATGCTACATACTTCGAGATCTAGCTCAACCATTTAACACATACAGCAAAGTGAGATATACGTGGTTGTTCTATATCTTACGAATCTCTTGTGCACCTTATATTCTAGTGTTTAAAATAGGATCATCCCTTAAGATTCTGTCTCATTTATTCTTAAGAGCAATTTATTTGAATGTATGGACAGGAAGGAAATGTGCTTTTAAAAGAGATAGAATTTATGCATTTGTGAACTGTGATACGTTAATCCTGCGACATTAAATATTATCATACTGACCCCCTCTTCAATATTTTCACAATTTCTTTGCAGCCATCCATTCATTTCTTCTAACTCACTTGTGTTTCTCTGTTGACTTGTTACACTACTGCATAAGAGGTTGTGCGCCAATTATCTGCTGAGTTTGCCTACATTACAAAAGTGGTTACACTTCCGAAGAGTGCAAAGTCCAGAGAATGAGACGCATGCTGTATAAATACAAGTTGCCCAGCTCTTTCGGTATCTGCAGCTGTCATTAAGTTCCTGCTGGGTTATCCTTTCTTCTGTTTCAATGTGAATCAAGATCTACGTCCTGACAAAAGTTCCTGATATTCCAGCTTTGTCAGTCCTCCTGAGCACATTCCAATTAGGCAGAGTTAGAAGCCTTGGGAGTACAAGCAGCTTACCTTTAGAGCAGTACACAAATGCTGTGGATGAAAATATATCAGTGAAACCTGTAGTACAAATGGAATGAATGTTAATCATGCTGTGCTTGAGATGGAGAGAGCTGCAATGAATTCAGTCCAATTTATAGTCTTCGATTCACAGCTTCCTTGCTATAACCAATAAAATGCAAGAATGAAAAGGGTCTCTGTGCTGGTTATCCTTCCTTCATAAATCCTGATACTTTTGCCAACGAAAATCTTACAATAACGTAGCATATGTAATTCAGCAGGCTCCTATTTGTAATTTAAATCTATTCACCTTCCAGGGCTGGAATTTAAAACAGCGTCAAACTCATGAATTCCTGCAACAGGGGTGTTCTGTGAAAACGACCACATGCCTGATGGTCTGACCAAGTTTGCAAAGTATGTTTTTTTTTGTCTTAAGTACTGTAAATGTAGAATGTTTATATAAAATATGTGAATCATTGTTATTATTGCTGCATTTGTCAGGTGTCTTTCAGGACCATATAGTCAATAAAATAAATAAGTTTGAGGTTTCTACTTATTAAGGTCTGCAAAACTGTCATCACTCATGGACCATATCAAGTGTCTCTATGGGGTTTGGTTGTGATGCATGACGTTACACAGCTCAGTAGTTTATGCACTGATGATAACAGCAGAATTTATAACCTATGTCGATCATGTATTACATTCGGAAGACTTGCTATTGCTTATGTTTTGGCTTGTCCATTTGCATCTTGTGGTAAGGTTTTCAGGCTTTTTTTTAGGTCCTGCTCCTTTTTAAACTAATTGTTAATTCAGGGAAAGTAATGGGAAGGTCATGGGAAGTGGGACCACCCCAAACATCAACAGGGAACAGCCGATGAACCTCACTTCCTTCAGCCTGAGGCAAGATGCCAAGAGTGGGCCTACAGTCCTTGAGACTGTGGAGCTGAATACATTTCAATGAGCAACAGCAATTTCTCAATGCTCATCCTGAAGAAAATATTGTTCTGCCTATTGCATTAACGGGACTCCAGCATCAATTCAGTGAAATGAGCTAATTGTGTTACTTTCAACTTCCTCAAATTGAACACCATTACCAGATATGGCATTAAGGAGCTTTGGGAAAAACAGAGTCCACGGGAATCAGGAAGAACCTGCTGGAGTCATTCCTAGTTCAATGACAGAATGTTTTGGTTGGAAGTCAGTTACCTGAAGGGTATAACTTTCTTACAGTATGGGGATGAAGTGGGTAAACTCAACACACAGAGGCATGAGTTAACTGAAACACTTGCTCGTTATAGGTTGAGCGAGCCATTACTTTGACCCAATGAGATATTCTGAAGAAGGGTCTAGGCCCGAAACGTCAGCTTTCCTGCTACTCTGATGATGCTTGGCCTGCTGTGTTCCTCCAGCTCCACACCTTGTTATCTCAGATTCTCCAGCAGCAACAGTTCCTGCTATCTCTGAAACATTGGCCATTGACACAGGAAAGCTGCAAATGCAAAGGTTGAATAGTTTTGGCCAGGAATGAAAGGAGTGTTTACACTCAATCAGCTTCAAGTGTGAGAAGACACTTACTTCTTTTGTTGTGTAACAGTACGGGAACAGTCTATCAGAGATAGTAAGAACAGCCAATGCTGGAGTCAGAGATAACACATTACACAGCATAGGCAACACAGCAGGCCAGGCAGCATCAGAGGATCAGAAAAGTTAACATTTCGGGTCAGGTTGCTTCTTCAGAAATGGGGAGGGGGAGGGGAGCTCTGAAATAAATAGAGAGGAGGAGTGGGGCTGGGGAAGGTATAGGTGAGTGCAGGTAGGGAGTGGTGGGGATTGGTCCCTGGGAAGGGTGGGGTGGAGATATTAACAAGGCTGCGGGTAGGTTGGAGGGTGTGATGGGAGGGTTTGGAGATGGGGAGGAAAATATGAAAGGGCTGGTGAGGTGGGCAGCGTTTGTCAGATGTGATCCATTATGACAGTACACCTTATTCTCGACTGACCATCAGCTGAAATGGTAAAATATGTCAGCCTGGACGCTGTGGGTAAACTTCCAACATGATGGGAATGGATCACTTTTAGTCATTATTTATTAGATTAGTAATTAGGAGGTGGGCCTCTTGACATCTCGTCTGCTACTGGCGTAATTGTAGTCAGTGGAAGGTGGGTGCCCAATGCTTTACTGTCCAATTCCTCTTGCCAACCGACCTAGAGGTTTGTAAATTCCAACCTCAAGCTTCCTGGTCTGGCAACTTTGTCGGCAGAGTACGGCCAAAAGAATTGTGTTCTTGTTTCGAAAGGATAGACTTAGTTTGATGGACTGCAGAGAAAAATCAAAACGTAATGCTATAGTATTCTTTACAGATGAAGATACCTCAGCTGGGGAGCTTTGCCATTGAAAGTTATAGATGTGACTGAATGAAAGACGACCAAGTTTGTTTTCTGGAGTGGAATTTTCCCTATAGTGGGAGTCTTGATGCATTTGCACCTCTGATAGGTCTTGCCAGTGGTGAAGGGAACTCCAGACATGGTGAGCAGAATACCAGGTATGAAAAGTGTATGATATCACAGGTGGTAAGGTGGGTGCACCAGGCAGGTGAGGGGGTGGGAATGCCAGGCACGGTGAGGGGGGAGGGGAATGCCAGGCACGGTGAGGGGGGAGGGGAGCACCAGGCATGGTGGGGGCGAGAGCACCAGGCACGGACTGGGGTGAGAGCACCAGTCACGGTGAGGGGGCAAGGCAGCAGGTACGGTGAGGGGGTGAGCACCAGGCATGGGGAGGGGGAAAGCAGCAGGTACGGTGAGGGGGAGAGCACCAGGCACGGGGAGGAGGAGAGCACCAGGCACGGGGAGCAGAGCACCAGGCACGGGGAGGGGAGCACCAGGCATGGGGAGGGGAGCGCCAGGAACGGTGAGGGGGAGAGCACCAGGCACGGGGAGGGGGACAGCACCAGGCACGGGGAGGAGGAGAGCACCAGGCACGGGGAGCGGAGCACCAGGCACGGGGAGGGGGAGAGGACCAGGCACGGGGAGGGGTGCACCAGGCATGGGGAGGGGAGCACCAGGCATGGGGAGGGGGAGAGCACCAGGCACGGGGAGGGGGAGAGCACCAGGCACGGGGAGGGGGAGAGCACCAGACACAGATATTTATTCAATTGCAGCAATTAAGTGATGAATTGTGGGCAGATTGTGAATGTTGCTGGGACTTTTCTGGTGATGCATGGATCCGGGATGAGGCAAAATAGCAGTAGGTGCCTGGAGGCAGGCCCCAACAGCTCTAGGTCATAACCTTCTTGGAAGGACTGGGGTCACGGGATTACAGCTGTGTCGGCAGGAATTTTGTGGAGAAGTCTTTTGTGGCAGCTGTGGTAACTCTTTCTTTAATAACAAAAACAAAGATGATGATGGAGGGGTGCTCTTGTAGTCTCAATCCTACCATGGCAGAGCCTATCGCTTTGAGTAGGGCTGCTATCATACTGTCAAGGTGTCAGTCCATGGACTGAGCCTGTAACACTGACGTCCTGCCCAGTGTCCTTCACTGGAAAAGTATGGAGATGGCCAGTTATGAACCCCATGAGACTGCGAAGGTGGTGACGCTGGCAGGAAATATGGGTCTGGGGCCAATAATTGGGCCCAACCTGTGATTATATCCAAAGGACGAGAGATTCTGCCTTCTGTCCTAAATTGCACAGTATTATTATCACTTAATAGTTTAATGAGTTTTAGTTTAGATAATATTTTACAAACTGGATAAACTCATTCAAGCTTGGAATTTAAAAGACTTTGAAATAGCATCAAGATCCATGTTAAAGCTCACTATTATTTATGTTAAATTTTCACAGAGGTTTTTAAACTTTCTCATGGGATGCGGGTGTTGCTAACGAAGCTGAAATTGTTGCATGTTCATAATCACTCTTGAATTGAATGGCTTGCTCAGCCATTTTATAAGCCAGTTAAGAGTCAGTAACATTTCTGCAGTCAGATGTAGGCTAGAGCACATAAGCATCTCCTCTCCTCGAAGCAGATGGCTTTTTACATTAATCAATGATAGTTGTCATGTTCACCATCATCGAGGCTAAGTTCATATGCCAGATTTCTGGATAATCGATTTAATTTCCACCAGCTGCTGCAGTGGGATTTGAACCTATATCTTCCACAGCATTAGCCTGAACCTTTGGATTACTAGCTCAGTAATGTTCTCATTTTGCCAAATACTCCAAAAAATGCACCTATATGTTTGTCAGTACTGGAAATGGCATGTGTTACTGATAGTCCTGGACAGGTAATAGCACAGGAAAGGCAAGCAATAGAATTTACTGATAACGTGCCTTAGCCAATATTCCATGGGAACATCCTCTCTCGTCTGATATTGCAATGCTGACAACATCTCTTGCCAACCCTTCTACAGACTATGATTAATGGCAGCAATTTAGGAGTTGTGTGTACCATCTGTCTGTAAAAAACACAGGAAATACCCCGACAAATAGTGGTTGTGTGTTGTATTGTCTCTAAAACTGCTCGCGGAATGACATCGTGAGCAGGTCAATAACAGGCATTCATATGACATGTTTAATATGGTAAAAACACCCTGGGTACTTCACTGATATGGTATCAAATAAAATTTGGCAATGAGCCAAAGATGGAGATTCTAATATTAGAAAGGGTGGGGAAGAAATCTTGGTTAGAGGCGTAGGTTCTGAAGAGTCTTTTCAAGTAGAAGTGTGTAGAGAGGAGAGGAGTTTCATCACTTAGAGCTTCAATGAGTGAAGGGGTCAAAAGTGGCACAGCTTTATTTACACAAAATATTGTATATTCTCATCTAAAATTTGAGCTAATATGACCAAATCGTATTCAAAACGTACAGGTTCAACATACACACAAGTAAGATTTTCTGTGATAATGGGAACTGCAGATGCTGGAGAATCAAAGATAACAAAGTGTGGAGCTGGATGAACACAGCAGGTCAAGCAGCATCTCAGGAGCACAAAAGCTGACGTTTCGGGCCTAGACTCTTCATCAGAGAAGGGGATGGGGAGAGGGAACTGGAATAAATAGGGAGAGAGGGGGAGGCGGACCGAAGATGGAGAGAAAACAAGATAGGTGGAGAGGAGAGTATAGGTTAGGAGGTAGGGAGGGGATAGGTCAGTCCAGGGAAAATGGACACATCAAGGAGGCGGGATGAGGTGGTAGGTTGGAAAATAGGAAGAGGTGGGGGAGGAGTTGGAATACATGCCAGCTCTTCGGACTGGCCAATATTGAAACAATGGTCGCTAATCATGTTCCTTAATTGCAGCAAACTGCTTTTCCTAATCTGTCAATTTTCAACAACTTAAATGAGAAAAGAGCAAATGCAAACCAAGAAAGACTGAGGGTTGTTTGGCCAAACATTATGACTTTTACATGATATCCACAAATATTCAAGTACATAAAAACCGAAAGGACTGCGGATGCTGTGAATCAGGACCAAAACAAACAGAAGTTGTTGGAAAAGGTCAGCAGGTCTGGCAGCATCTGTGAAGAAAAAATCATCAGCGGTAATGTTTCGGGTCCAGAGACCCTGCCTCAGAGCCCGAAACATTAACTCTGATTTTTTTTTCTTCACAGGAGCTGCCAAACCTGCTGACATTTTCCAACAACCTGTTTTTTGTTATTCTTCAAGTACTTCCAGTAAGCGTGGGTAAGTCTACTGTATTTCGAGATGTGTGCTGAACCATGTGGTATGTTACCAATTTAATAATACCACTGATTTATGTTAACTTGAATTCCAGGTCATGCAAGGTTAAACATGGATAGGGTATAAGACTCATTTTTAAGGACTGATTGTTGCAATTTGCGTTTTAACAAATGCCCCATTCGGTTTCAGTTAATTTTTTTTCACCACAGGGGTAGCTAGAAGGTAAGATATAGAAGCAAGGTATTGCAGATGCTGGAGATTTCAAATAAAAACAGAGGGTGTCGGAGAAACTCAGCAAGTTTGGCAGCATCTCTGGAGAGAGAAACAGTTAATGGTGTAAGTCCAGTCTGATTCTTTTTTTTAGAAATAACGTACATTGGTTTGAAACTGTTCTCCACGAGGTACTGGGCTCTCTCTGGGGAAGGGTTCCATCTCAGATGGCATCTGTCCCGACATCAAAAACTCATCAGGCTGAAGTGTTAATCTACATTGTACAATAGGCATATATACTGGGCAACGAAGGCCACTATAGGATTAGCACACTGTCAGTGCCACAGAGATCTGTGATGATTTTAGAATTAAGTAGTGGAAAACTAATTATTTTTGTGTCAAAGTTTTGCTGCATTTGCAAATTGCAGCAGTCTAGCAAAATGTGATTTATGACAAAGATTATTCACCAACCTGCGTTGCTCACTGCTTGTCCATCTCAATGCCCTGTTCCTCCTCATTCATGGAAGACATTCTCGGGATGGACAGGGAACCAGTTAGTGTTCTGACAAAAGGTCATTAAACTGAAATATTATCTCAATTTTGTTCTCCATAAATACTGCCTGAGCCGCTAAGCGTTTTCAGATTTTTATTATAGAGTTCCCTCATCAGCTGTATTTTGCTTTACTATTTGCCGCTGCCATCTATATATTCTTCCATTACTAGCACTCTAAAGCATTCTTGTTCAAAGTCAAAGTCTGCAACATTTGCTAATTGTAACCAGAGCAGGGTGACCATACAAACTGTCACCTCCTCCAATGTGTTCTGCGCACATGGTGGTGAGTACATTAATATTTACTTGTATGATTAGATCAAGGCTCGTCTCACAGGGAAAAAAACAAACTGCTTCAAGAGACTGTTGTTTTACAATATAGAGATTTACTAATCACGTTGGTACTTCACATTTGCTGAATTATTTCACATGTAGTGAGTCTTGCTATGTAGGCGAGCCTGAGAGTCATGATGTCTAAAACATGATCCTGCAAATAGTGATGAAGAGATGGATGAGCAGATTTGTTTTAATTTCACACTCTTTACAAATAGTTCCATGTGATCTTTAACAACTGCCTAAGCACCAGACTTAATTTAACACTGCATTTGAGGAAGTAGCACTACAGCATCAAACTAGGTAACAAAGTGTGGGGCTGGATGAACACTTTCTGATGAAGGGCCTAGGCCCGAAATGTCAGCTTTTGTGCTCCTAAGATGCCGCTTGGCCTGCTGTGTTCATCCAGCTCCACACTTTGTTATCTTGGATTCTCCAGCATCTGCAGTTCCCATTATCTCTGAGCATCAAACTAGGTTATGTGTTCAAGATCTTAAGCAGTCCTGGACACATTCGCTTCTGATTTAGATGTAGATACCACAAAGAGAATCAAGTACAATAACAAGACTTACTTTGAAATGTGAGTTCACCCATTAACTGAGCAACAATTTTATGCTCAAGACCATGCCTTTTGGTATCAGCCTCTGCACTAACTTGCAATCCATGTTAGCTTCACAGTTAGAGACATTAAAATATGAAAGTATGCAGCATGTTCCCTTTAAAGCAACAGTTCTAGCAGTAGCCTTATATAGAGAAATCTAGCAAACATTGGGCACATCTTTCAATAACCATTCCGTGTTTCATTAATGTAATTGCTGTAAATAAGCGATATTTTCTAATAGTAAACTATCACAAGCAGCATTGTTTGTAAGCAAAGAACGTTGGCAATTTCATGTTTGCAATTGCAGCTTTGCTGTTAATACAGGAACACTGCTGTCTACAGAGCAATGGGTAAGCTGCCTCATCCTGTCTTTCTGCACTTGTTTCCTGGGGATTGTGGGAATGGCTCTGCATTACTTGGTCAAGCTTTTATCTTTAAATACTCTTTTTTTAAAGTATGGTTACTGCCAAGTGAGAAGAATGTGTGAAAGAATCACACCATGCTGATTTACTTTCACTAGGTCCATTTAAAACCATTTATATTTTGCCTGGGTTTCATTTGATAGAATTACATACAATTTATGGGAATAGGCTGTTTCACTCAACTAATCTGTGCTGACGTGTTTGCTGCATATGAACCTCTCCTAAGTCTATAAGCAGGTCCTTTGATCCTTTTATCCCTCATTTGCTGACCAAGCTTCCCCTTAAAGGCATATAGGCTGCTTCCTCGAACCACTCCATGTGGGAGCATGTTCGACACTCTCACCACTTTTTGGGTGAAGACATTTCTCCTGTATTGCCTTTGGATTCATAAGGGATGATCTTATATTTATGGTTCCTAGTTTTGCTTTCCCTTAAACATTGAAGTTTTTTCTGTCCATTCAGCCCATCAAAATTTGTGCATAATTTAATAATTTTAAGGCTGTCCATTCGGTTTCCTTTAGTCTACTGTTTCCTTTAAAGAATGAGAAAACATTTGTTCTGTATCCTGACAGAGCGCTGAAATATCAATCCACAGACTGTGCATAAAACTGAGAGAACAAGAGGCTTCCTAAATGCATTGCTGCACTTGATTGGCAATCAGCACACAGAGGGTGACTGATATTAGACTAGCTAGAGATCAGCTTCCTTAAATAGCTGCCTCATCACTTCAGGGACGATGCAGCATCATCAGTCTGTGCCTAATCAGATTTACCCTCATTCTGCAAGCCTTTGTTAGCCAAGGTAGGCAAGAAGATTTATCATATTGATTATCCCAAGCAGAGCAAGAGCTGAATCTTCATCACTCTCACTCTGCTTGAGAACCGAAACAGAATTGCTAATATTAGACCAAGGAAAATAAACTCTCTGTTTCCAAGGCAAGATTTATTTGAAAAACAAATTGGAAGGACAGTTTTACTTTGGTTCAAAAGAAAGCTTTTGCTAACTGCTGAATAGCGGTATTAGAGAATAGACAGACAGCATCAGTTACTATTTCAGGTAATAAGATTACACAGATTTTCTATGCATTGAAAATGAACCGATTGTGACATTCCTTGATGAGCCACAGATGAAGATTGTAGAACTGCAGGTCACTGTCAGAGGCTCGCTAGGATACTGTAAAAGTCTGTTATAGAGGAGATGACACAAAGCTGCCTGCTTCATTGGCACCCTATCCACCAACATAAACATGCACTCTCTCCACTATCAATGTGCAGTGGCAGCAGTGTGTACCATCTACAGGACACATTTTGCAGAAAACAGGAACAGGAGTAGGCCATTCAGCCCTCTGCATCTGCTCTGCCATTCAATGTGATCATGGCTGACAGTTTCACCAGCTGTATTCTTTCTTTCAGAGATTACCTACCGTGTGGAAGTAGGCCATTCTGCCCATCAAGTTCACACCGACCCTCTGAAAAGCATCGCAGCCAGATACCCCACCCAAACCTATCCCTGTAACACAGCATTTACTGTGGCTAAGCACGGCCAATCTAGCTAACCTGTGCATCTTTGGACTGTGGGAGGAAGCTGGAGTATCTGGATTAAAACCCACGCAGACACGGGAAGAATGCGCAAACACCAAACACAGTCTCACAAGGCTAGAATCGAACATGACTCCCAGCGCAGTGACATAGCAATGCTAACCACTGAGCTACCATACCATCCCTTTCTTTTAATGAAGTCACAGACCAAGTGATGCTCAGCACTTCAGATCTGCAGTTGTAATTCCAGAATGAGAATGAATTGCTGCCTTGCAGTTTAAGTTTTATAGAGCAGGAAGTGAGGGCAGATATGAGTAGTACGAAAATTAAGGTCCAAAAGATATAGAAGAGGAGGAATGGACATGTTACCAAAGTAAAGAGACCAATAGTATTTTTGTTATTTATCCAAATAATGATCAGCCATTTACTTTTTTTAAGTTAGGCACATACAATATTTGGAAATTAAAAAAATAGATAGGCTCAACTATCAGCTTGGAGTGCATCCAATGAAGAGATTTCACCTCGTACATTAACCTATCTTTTCTCACACTGAGGTGGTACCCAAGATTGTGCTATTGTTTCAGATTTTCTACATTAGCAGCTTTCTCTGATGATCTATTTTTAAAAAATTCAGTCAATAATGGATTTTCATTCTAAGGAAAAAAGGTGTCATGCCGAAAAAAAATCTTAATGATCAAACTGGAACTTCAGTGCAGAGTTGATGGATTCTTTCATTTTACTAATTTGGGAATCATAGTGTAGGTTAAATGGGCTTCAGATTGGTTTCACAGGTCAGTGCAACATCGAGGGCCGAAGGGCCTGTACTGCGCTGTAATGTTCTATGGTTTATATGTTCTAAAGTGCACTTTCTTACTCATGATGTACGCAATGTTAAAGGGTGTCCAGTAACAAAACAAAACTCATTTCACAGAAATGTGATTTTGAATGGACCAATGACAGACAGTATTTTAAATACTGATGACATTTATTTGACCTGACAATTAAAGTTTGAAGAAAAAGCAAAATACTGTGGACGCTGGAAATTTGTAATAAGGAATATATCAGAAACACTGTGCAGGTGTAGCATCATTTGCAAAACATGAAGAGTTAATATGTCAGACCTGTGGCTCCCTATCAGAAGTTCCTGCTGAATATTTCCAGCATTCCCTATTTGCACTCTACATCGCAAGTGTGCCAGGCAACAATTTCAGGGAAAAAAATAAATGGGTCGCATTTTCATCCCAAGAGGTAGTATATTTGAAAATGGGCATATTAGAATTTCTCACCACCGGCCAATGTATCTGTCTGCCAATGCATTCCCAACTCTTGCCTGTTTCCAAGGAGGAAGTGTCTCAGATAGAGGTAGCTACTTGTTTGTCAATGATAGGCAATGATGTAAGGAATGTGACCTACTTTTCAATATCATTTATTTTTGAGTCTGGATCTTGAAATGTTAGCATGTGGGTCTTTATGTGTGTTAAAGTGTTTGATATTTAACTCGTCTGTTTTTCTGAAGCCCTAACTTTTAAACCTGTAAATGTGAAATGGAATAGTCTGTCAACTCTGTGCAATGAATCTCCAGTTTGATCATTAAGATATTTTCTTTTTCAGCATGAGGCCTTTCTTTCTTAGAATGAAAATCCATTACTAAGTGATCTTTTAAATAGATCACCAGAGAAAGCTGCTAATTAAGAAGTGCTGTTCTGAGGAAGGGTTACTGGACCCGAAACGTTAACTGATTTTTTTTCCTTCACAGATGCTGCTAGATCTGCTGAGCTTTTCCAGCAACTTCTGTTTTTGTTCCTGATTTACAGCATCTTCAGGTCTTTGGGTTTTTAATTAAGAAGTGGCAATGTTGGGACCTGGAAACTTTTGAAGAAATAACCAATTAAGAGATCATCATTGGAAGACCAGCCCTGTTGAGGATGGTGATGGGACAATGTGAAGTGTCTATTGGAGCATCTGAGGATTTGAACAGTGGTAGCTCCAACTGGAAAGGTGGATGCTCCAAATGTAGGTGGGAGAAAATGAAGGTGTCTCCATGTTTGCCACCTCCCTCTGAAGACTCACATTTAATACCTAATATACAGGGTGCATGGCCGTCAGACCGTGATTGCAGACATGGGCCCCCTGCAGAATGTGGCAAGTGGCTATTGTCTTCACAGCCAAGCGTATCCATGCAAGGATGCTCTGCAGCATGTGCATCTCCTGAGACCAAAAGCCTGCCAGCATATCATGTTCAGGCTCCAGTCTCCATCTGGGAACCCAGGCCACAGCGAAGAAAATCCAAATGACATATGAGGAGTGCTCACAGTTGGCATTTTGCTCAGCTTAATTCACTGTATGTGATCCCAGCTGATTTTACTTATGGCCAATCAGATCACAGAGCAGAATCCGGTTTGATAGATGATTTTTTTTCTGCTTTATTCAATGAAATACAAACAGGTGATGTTGCAGATGTTGTGTTAACAATAAAACAGAAGTTTATAATGCAAAAGACATGAAGATAAAAACAGAACAAACTGACCATTTTGCATATAACACAAATTGAAAGACATCAAAGCATTTGGTAAAAAAAAATCCCAGCTATTCCCAACATCACCGCACTATTGCACTCAAAGTACCTTCTCTGTCAATCTATAAATTTGACTTAACAGTTTCTTTCAATTCCCAGTCTTGAGAATTTGATTGCCAATTCCTGATTATTCACACAAGTGGGCTTAATTTTTCTTACCCTCAAATAGTTCCTTCAGGGTTCGAACCAAATAATTCTGGTCTAAAATAGTCAAATTGAGCATTTTCACTGAGGTAACCTATTTTCTAAGCTCTGAACTTCATTCTCCAAGAGACATTGTACTTAAATCTAATCTCAGTCAGGTTCAGCTGCAACTAAAACCAAAACCCTTTCCTCAAATGAAAAAAAATCAGATTATTTTAAAATAAGATAGTTCTTTTTAATGCTCACCCTCTTTGATCGTAAAACTCTCACAATGCAAGGTCAGACGTCATACGACACCATATGCCAACATTTCTAGTTCCAAACCCTAAAGTAAATGATATCAAAATGAAGATGACACACCTTACATCATTGCCTATCACCGACAAACAAATAGTTACCTCTATCCGAGACACTTCCTCCTTGGAAACAGGCAAGAGTTGGGAATGCATTGGCACACAGATACATTGGCCGGTGGTGAGAAATTCTAATATGCCCATTTACAAATATACTACCTCTTGGGATGAAAATTCAACTAATTTGTTTTCTTTCCCTGCAGTTGTCTGACATGCTTTCGATGTAGAATACAAACAGAATTAAGCTTGGCAATGATAAGGAAACTCCAGAATTAAAATTCAGTTCAGTGTTTAATGGCCACCCCGCAGAAAAGTTGACAGTGTTGTTCTCTTGGCAAAGGCTACCTGGCCATATGAGTGTTTCCTGCCTTTTCTGTTGCGTGCCGAGAGTGTAATCAAAGTAATACGTAATCTAAAACTGTACAAACTAATTAGGGTAGGGAGATCATAATAATTTATCAACGTGATAGTATCAAAACAGGAAGATTTCACAGATACAGGACAGTGTTGTGGGGTCACATGTAGAATAACGTGAACCTAAGTTCACAGTTGAGGCTGTCTTCATGCATATGGAACATCGTCAGACACTTTGATCACCTGCAGAGACTTATTATTCAACATTCCACTCACTCCATTTGTATGATCTTTTGATCTCTCCGCCTACAAATTCTGTGCCTATGTACTCTCTCTCACTTCACCTGACGAAGCAGCAATGCTCTGAAAGCTTCTGATTTCAAGTAAAACTGTTGGACTATAACCTGGTATCCTGGGACTTCTGGTTCTGTACACCCCAGACTAACACTGACTCTTGCAAATCATGACTTCTCTCTCAACCTGCCTTGATCCCCTACAATTTGTCTAATGACATAACACGTCCACAGACAATGCCATATCCCTAGCCTTGCACTCATTGCAGGAACATCTGGACAACAAGGACACCTACATCAGACTTCTCCTCATTGACTACAGCTCTAACTTCAGCACTATTATCTCCTCCAGACTGATCTCAAAACTCAGTGACCTTTTTCTCAGTTCTGCCCTCTGCAACTGGATCCTCAGCTTTCTGAACAACAGACCACAATCAGTGAGGGTAGGTAACTGCAACCCCTCCTCAATAACACCCAACACTGCAGCTCCACCAAGGATATGTCCTCAGCCCATTACTGTACTCTCTTTACATCTATAAATGTTGTTGCCAAATTCTGAATGAACACCATCTATAAGGTTGCTGATGACACCACCGTAGTGGGATGGATATCTAACAACGACAAATCAAAGTACAGAAGGGAGATAGAGGGCTTGGTGATGTGGCACAATCAAAACAATCTGCCTCTCAATGTTGAAAGAACCAAAGAACTGATCATTGACTTCAGAAAGAAAGGAGGAGGAAAACATACCCTCATCTACATCAACGCAACTGAGGTTGAGAATGGGAAGAGCATCAAGTTCCTTGAAATGATGATAACTGGCCATCTCTCCGAGACTTTCTACATAGAAGCGGCAGTTAAGAAGGCACAAAAACACCTCTTCTTCCTCAGGTGACTCAGGAAACTTGGTATGTCCATAAGGTCCCTCACCAAGTTCTACAGATGCACCATTGAAAGCATACTGTCTGGGGGCATAACGGCCTGCTGTGGCAACTGATCTGCTCAGGACTGTAAGAAACTGCAAAAGGTGCTGTACACAGCGCAGACCATCTCAGAAGCCAACCTTCCACCAATGGGGTCCATTTACATGGTTCGCTGTGGAGGAAGGGTGGGCAACATCATCAAAGACCTATCAAACCCCGGTAATGATCTCCTACAACTTCTTTCATCAGGCAGAAGGTACAAAAGCCTGAACACATGCACCAGCAGGTTCAGGAACAGCTTCTTCCTGTCAGTTATCAGAGTGTCAAATGGACTCTATCCTCAAATAACATAGCCTGTATGCGACTAAGTATTTTGATCTGTACATCCTTTGCCTGCTGTGATCTGCCTGTACCACTCATAAACAAAGCTTGTCACTGTATTTTGGTACGCGTGACAATAAATCAATAATCAAATAAGATTCCCTGTCAGCAGTGTTAATACAAACAGTACATTTGGAGGATGCAAAGGTATAAATGTAGGAAGGTAATAAGGTTAAGTGAACTGGCAAAGATCTTGCAAATGGAATATAATGTGGGAAAATATGAAATAACCCACAACGGCAGAAAGAATGAAAAGAAAATCTACGATATAAACAATATCACAGAGCTCTGAAATGCAAAAGGATCTGGATATCTCCATGCATAACTCATAACAGGTTAGTATATAGAAACAATAATTAGGTAGTAAATTAATGTCATAATTTATTGTGAGGGAACTGATTACAACAGTAGGAAGGCTATGCTTCAATTGTGTAGAGCACTGGTGGAATCACATCTGTGTTCAGTATCCAGTATTAGTCTCCATTTTCGAGGAAAGATATCAATATATTAGAGTTAGTTCAGCAAAGGTTTACCAGATTACACTTAGGATGGGTGGGTTATCTTAAGGAGTGATTAGACAGTTAAAGATCATGTTCACTGGAGTTTAGAACAGCATGAAGTAGTTTGACTGAAACATATTAAATCTGGGTGGTGTTGCGAGGATAGCCATGGAGAGGTGGTTCCAATTTATGGGAGAATATAGAACTAATGATCTAATGTGCAAAGACAAGCTATCTTCCATTGAAATTAGAGATTTTTTTTTAACAGATCACAGAGGGTTGTGAATCTTTAGACTTCCCTTGAAAAGATGGCGTCAGGAATCTTTAAGGCAATGTGGATAAATTCTTGATAAGCAAGAGAATGAAAAGCTATCGGGGTGGGTGAGAAAACAAAAATGCTGGAGACCACAGCGGGTCAGGGAGCATCTATGGAAAAAGAGCAAGCTAATGTTTCAAGTCTAGATGACTTTTATCAGAGCTGAAGGTAGGTGAGGTAGGGGTAGGTGAGAATGCGGAAATGAGATTGCAATCAGATCAGCCATGGTCTGATTGAAAAACAGAGCAGGCACAAGGAGCTGACGGGTCTGTTCCTGCCACATCACGCCCATAATTCAAAAGCTTGTGCAGTACCGACACTAGAGAATGAGGGGAGAGATAAGGAACATGTGATTAAAGCAGATTCATTTGCAATGCTCGGCTGTTGTGCATTGGTTATTCAAGAATTCAGCAACGTGAATTTTAGATTCCATTCTTCACCTAGTTTTTAAAACTCGGGCTACTTAGCAAAGGTGAGTTCATCCTGTGCTTTGGAGTTTAATTTTGTTCAGGACTCAGAATGTGACTGTATGTATTTAGTGGCCAGCACCATTGTTGGGCGATTGCTGCTTTTTTTGTAGACTGTGAAGTGAGGCCATATTCCCTGTGCGAGAAGATGTAAAGGTGTCAAGTTGAGTGTGGGCCCTGCCTTTAGTTCTCAAGCCTGCAGATGGTGTGTCCATAGAAATAGTTTGCTTTTCCTTGACATTTATATCGTTGTTGACATTGGCTGAAGAAGTGCACGTTAAAAGTAACATCAAAGAGAAATCAAATATAAAATGTTATAGTGGTCTGGAAGGTTTGAGTTTATTCTCATTCTCAGCCTGTGCAATCTCAGAGTTTGTGTGTAAATTTATTAAACAGGCTCTATGGAATTGTCCATGTTATTCAATTTGATTTATTTATTGTCATGTTCATTTTGTTACAAAATACAGTGAAAAGTGTTGTATAGTATCACCACTCTCTAGCACCAATTTAAAACTCAGAAAAATAAACCAAAACATAGGATATAAAAGCTTAAAAAATAAGACAAAATGAAAGTGTTCAACTTCACAGTCTTACTTGATAAGTGCTCTGCACTTCTGCAAAAATCTGAAAGATAGGCTGATTTATTTGATTCTCTGTTTATTATTTTAACAGTACCTATGAAGAAGATAAATTGAAACACTGTCTCATCTTCAACTTAAAACATTTAAAAGCATCTAGAATGACCTTGCTGCCTGTAGGGTACAACAGACCTTTTACCATGTGCTACAGAAGTGCATTGCTCTTCTCTGGGAATTAGATGAATCTTGCATCCATAATCATTGCTTCTTTCCACACTTTGCGATTGTACATTAATTTTAGAATGAATAATGGTGTTTTAACCAGTACACTTCAGACTCCTGTTTAATAAATCTGCCTTTTTGCAGCCTGATGAATAAGTGTGAGAGAGTTAGTTTTCAAACATAATCTTGTTGGAAAGGGAAGCAGGCCTCTTTAGAAGTGTACCCTTTCTCATGGAGAACTCTGATGGGTTTATGTTTGAAACATAAAAAATGGTACCTAGAAAGGTCACTGTATAATAAGGGGATTTAAAAAAAGAAGCCAGTGATGGCAGAATTAAGGTATTTGCTAATCCTGACATTTGAACTAGCCTATTTAAGGTGATATTGAGGTACTGTAGTACCTGATGGGAAAAAAATGAAACAAAGTAATTGGCTCAGAAAATATGGAGGTGCCTGAAATTTAGACGTCTTTTTGAAGTGCAACGTATGAGGTTATTTTGGAAAAAATGAAATTATACATGATTAGACGGAAACAAATTTGAATAACAAATTAAAAATAAAATCCAATAGGTTGCTGGGTATACAAACAAGTGGTTGGAAAAACACAACAAGCCAGGCAGCATCTGGAGAAGGAGAAGACAATGTTTTGGGTATTACCCTTCTTCAGGGTTGGAATTGGAGGTAGGTGGAGCTGCAGATAAAGGGGGGAGGGGCAGTACAGAATGGTGGTGATAGGTGGACACTGGTGGTAGGTATGACCTGGTTGGTCAATGGGAGGGATGAATCCAATTGGTAGGTGGAATGGAAGGGAGGAGGTGGTAGGTAGAATAGAAAGGAGGAAGCAGGGCTGGAAAGGGAGCTGGGGATGGGTGAGAAGGTTATTTGAAATTAGACAATTCAATGTTAAGTTCTCTGGACTGTGGGGCGCCCAGGTGAAAGGTAACGTGCTATTCCTCAAATTTGCATTCTGAGTCGCTGCAACACTGCAGGAGGCCAAGGGTGGACATGTTGGAAGGGGGTGGGAGGTCGGGGGTGAGGGGGGTTGAAATGGGCAGTTACGGGGAGGTTATGTTAGCTGTTTTGGGCCAGGCAAGGATGCTCAGCAAAACGGTCATCTAAGCCTATGTTTGGTTTCACTGATGTAGAGAAGACCACGTTGGAAATATCAGCTATAGTAGTCTAGGTTGGAGGAGATGCAGATGATGCTCTGCCTCAGCTGGAAGGGCTAATTAGAGCTATGGATGGAGGGGAGGGTAGAGATGTGTGGGCAAGTACTGCATCTTGTATGGTTACAGGGGAAGGTACTGGGCAGGTTGGAGTGATTGGTGGGGAGTGTGGCGTGAACTGAGGAGTGGTGAAGGGAATGGTCTTTGTGGAAGGCAGAGAGGGGTGGGGAGTGGAAAATGTTCCGGGTGGTGGGCTCTAATTGGATTAGGCAGAAGTGTTTGAGGATGACACTTTGGATGTGGAGGCTGGTGGGGTGGAAATTAAGGATAAGGGGTACCCTATCTTTATTATGTTGGGGCGGTGGGAAGGTTGGTGTTAGCACTGAGGAGCGGGGAAACAGAGGAGGCATAGTGATACATGATGCCTTTCTAAACTAAAAACATTTTGCCTCCACGTGGTCCATATCTCTCCAATCCTTCGTTATTCATGTATCTGAATCAAGGATATGGAAAGGGCAGGGAAGAGATTCAATAACAATGTGAGGATTGCTTTCAATATTTTGAAAGTTAAAAGGAAATGCAATAGTGGTATTAAAGTTCATGTTAAGTTTGATGAAGAAAAAATTACAAAGTAGAGGAACTGAAAGAATACAGCTTGGAAACTAATCAACTACAATGCATAAAATTTTATTTTGCTTCTAAATGTTGATGTGTGCCTTGTTTGAGTATTCACCTTGTGCACAATGTGCCTGTGTCTCTATATATATATGTGGTCACAATCAAAGGCTTCTTCTATAAATTACTTCACTAACCAGTTCTTTGGTTACAGCCTAATGTACTCAATTGTTAGCATTTCACACAGAAGGTAACAAACAACAATACCCTTATGATAAATCTTATAAGAGTTTATTTGTTGATGACAGTTTTGCTGACGGAATATCAACTGGAAAGGGTAACTTTGTTACTCTCTTCACGTACGCATCAAAGCTCTTTCCTGCTTTCATTTGAAAAAAGATTGGCCTCCTGTCCACAGACTGCTGGGAATTAGGAGCAGACAAACAGGAAGCATTGTATGTAGCGTCAAAATTTAATTTTAATTACTTCACATGCTATATTCAAATCAAATTAACTCTATGCACAAAACAAAATATTTAACCTAATGTCAGATCCCGCAGTGGAGAATACGTCAGTAAAATTGTTTGCATGAAAATCAGAGGTTGAAAGAACAATGTTGTACTCCAAGATTGGAGTTATGTCCTTACAAAAAGAGTCCAAAAAATTTCACAATACATAGATGATTTAAAACACACAGCTATTTTTGAATACATATTAGAATGTTAGATATCTTGGGAAGTTTATTGAATCATCTCAAGAGGTCAAATAAAAGGGAATATGTTATTTAAGATGTTATTAGCGTTGGTCACATTTTGCAGGAGATTAAATAAACTACAATAGTTTAGCATATGTAGACTGTGTAACTGGGCTCATTAGTGAAGTGACTTATGGGATGGAACAAAAATTTTGATCTTTCCCTGTCACAACCTCTCGTCCTCATTTCTCTCTCTCACACAGATCCATCCCCATATCTCTCCACAACCCCCTCCACCCCGCCAACGCACACACGTACACACACAAACCCATCCACCACCTCCTGCCCCAACACACTCACTCACAAACACAGACAGACCTGCCCCTCACACACTGGCACACACACACACACACACACACACACACACACACACACACACACACACACACACACACACACACACACACACACACCACCCCACCACCCCCAAGAGTAAGTAAGCATAATGATTCTGAGACAGATTAATATATTTAGGTTTGCTGATGACACAAAGCTAGATGAGAATACAAACTGTGAACACGATATAGAAAGGATCCAAAAAGATGCTGAAGATGAAGCCAGCGGGCAGAATTTTGTGCCCTCCCTCCACCCATGGTGAGTTTGGTTTTCAGGTTGACTAACTGGGAAGGAGGGTACAGTGGTTGACTCAGTAGTTGGGGATCACTATTCGGAGAGCACAAACTTCAGGCTAGGGGCGTACCAGAAGCTACATCCCTGCCCACCTCCCCTTAACTGCTGATGACCCACACTCAGCAAACCCACTTACCACCATCACCTCACATGTGCCCAGTTCCCCTTTCTATGGAAAGCTCGGTTGGATGTTGTATCGGCAGCAACCACTACCTCTAAAGCACAGAAAATTTACCAGCTTCTGCTGCCTGCAGGAGGGTCAGCTGCTAGCCTGAAAAATGCCTGAGTGATACCACTGTGGGAGGCTTCCCTCCAAAAGGAGATTCACAAGGTCCTCACCAACTCTCCAGCTGATAGCTGACATCCTGTGGAAGATGGAACATAACACTGGAGTAAGTGTAAACACGGTCACTTTGCTCACCAGAATGGAAAAGCTGAATACTTCTTTAAAGAAAAGTGTGAGACTTGCACATGCTGACGTTCACAGACACCTGGGTGCACTCGCACATAAAAGTAAAGGGAGGCAAATGATGCTTTGATCTTTATTGCAAAGCGAATGGAGTACAAGATAAGGAAGTACTGCTATAATTCTAAAGGGCTTTGATGAGATCAAATCTAAAGAACTGTTCCCAGTTCTCCATATTTAAGGAAGGTTATATTTACATTGGATGCAAAAGTGACAGTTCACTGGACTGGTTGCTGGGAAAAGAGTATTGTCCTATGATGTGATTCCGAGCAAATTCAGCCTATACTCCTGGGAAATTGTGACTAGAGCTCATTGAAATATACAAGATATGGTCATGGTTTGACATGATAGGCATTGAGAGGTTATTTCCCCTGTGCGTTGGGTAGCCCAGGGCTTTGAGATAAAGGGCTGATCATTTAGGACCGAGGTGATGAAAATCTTTCACCCAATGGGTTGTGAATCTTTGGAATTTTCTACCTCTGGAAGTTGTGCATGCTCCATCACTGAATGTATTTAAGATTGGGCTCGACAAATCTTTGGCCTCTTATAGCGTAAAGGGATATGGAGTAGGTGGGAGAATGTATTTGAGAGTAAAGATCAGTGATGGTTACACCGAATTGCAGAGCAGACTCGATGGACTTTGTGATCAACTCCTCCTCTTTCCTATGATGTCATCTCATAGTGGGTATGTTTTGATTAAGAGCAGTTCCAGTCGTTCAACGTTCTCATTTCTCCTCTTGCATCCTTCCAACCATTAACTTAAAACTCCCCTAAGCCGCAACTTAAAATTACAAGAGTTTAGTTTACCTTCAACCTTGGCGTTTTGCAATTCTGTTACAATTCCTTTCTCCTTGTAACTTCTTTCTCCACTTGCAGATTTGTACTCACAGCCTCACTTCCATGACCATGTCTTTCACTGTCCCCTATGAAGATGCACAGCAGACGGAGGGTTCTGTATACAGTGGTAGAAGTTATCATATACAAAGGAGGTGTAGAGATACCGCAGGGAAGATTTACAAGGCTGATACCAGAATTGAAAGGATATACATAACAAGGATGGATTCACAGGTTGGGTCGGTTCTGTCATGAAAGGCAACAGATTTTGAAAAAAGATAGGGAAGCCTATTTGAGGTCCTTAAAATGAAAAAGTTTGATAGATAATGAGAATTTTTCTCATACAGAGAAGGGCTTAACTAGAAGCCACCAATATTAAAATAGTCTGGTTTAGAAATTTGGAAGATTTTTTTCACCCAAAAAATATTGAGAATGCGGAACTTGCTTCAAAATTAGTCCCAAATGCCACTGCTGACACCTCATGGTACCTGCCATCTCTGTCAGTATGTGGTACAGGGTAATTGTTGTCAGAGGTTGTTCCTTGATCCATGATGTGTTCAGGCCCTGTATCGTGAGCAATGGGTAGAGAATGGTCCACTGGTAATTCTAAACAGGATGAGCACTCACCTTAGTTGAGGAGATGATTTCTGACACAATAGCAATAAGTACAACTACATTAGAAGACGGACACAATTATGGAAGACTCTCAGGACTTGTACAGGATACCTCTGCTCTCTGCAAGGGTGAGAGAAGACCTCTTGTCTCTTCCCAAAACCTGTGCATCGTCGCATTAGGTGGAGCTTGACATAGTTCAATATTCTGATATAGACTGAGCTGAAGAGAGATTGAAGTAGGTTCAAATTGAGTGTAAACAAGATTATGATTGGTTAGGATGATTGATGTGTTTTTGTCATGTATCGTATTATAATCCCATGCCAACTTGTTGCTAGGTGTCCATCAGCACCTCCCTACCTATTTAAAGTATTCCAGCTGCTTTCAAAATATTGTGAAAGTGAAAGTTACTGTCATCACTGATAAATACTATTTCTTATCAGAAAGCTGCTGAATATCATTGTTTCTACAACCAATAATTGATAGAGAAATGTACAAGAATAATAGTTCATTCTCTCTTCATTTTGAATTGTGTGTCCATAAATTGCTACCATTTATTGAAAGATTGTTTTAAAAGAAAAGGAGCTGTTCTTGCAATATAAAAAGACCATGGAAATGTTGAAGCACAGATCAAGATCAGTGTCTGTTTTAAAGTGATGCAGCCATTAATGCAATGCTTTTAATACAAAGTTTTCTAATTGTTTCCAATTTATCATTTAAAAGCAGTATTTCGACTTAGGCAAGATGAAGTAATATACTGCAAGGCAATTATGAAAGGCCCAGGAAGGTTAATGTTAAATATTTTAAGATGTCATAATAGTTTGGCATTTATAGGAAATACTCATGCTCCTTTTATTCAACAAATGATCTTGTATCATGGATTAAATAATAAATCCAGACAATTTATAATGGAGATTATTTGATCTTATAAAATAAAAAGAGGGTCACAGTATTTTCTGATTGAGGTGTTAATAGGTTTTTTTATGTAAAACTGACAGAGAAAAACAGAAGGGGGATAGCTGTGGAATTTTGAATCGTTTTAAGAATAGTGTACTTCACAACGGAGTGGGAGTTGATGTACAGGGCATTGGCTAGGCCACTTTTGGAGCACTACATTCAATTCTGGTCTCCGTGCTATAGGAAAGGTACTGTTAAACCTGAAAGGATTCAGAAAAGGATCTACAAGGATGTTGCTGGGGTTGGGGCTGAGAGCTACTGGGGGAGGCTGAATAGGCTGGGGTTATTTTCCCTGAAGCTGAGGTTGAGGGGTGATCTTAGAGTGGTTTATAATATTAGGAAGGACATGGATAGGGTGAATAGTCAAGGTCTTTTCCCCCATTGTATGGGAGACCAAAACTAAAGGGCATAGGTTTAAGGTGAGAGGGGAACGATTTAAAAGGGACCTCAGGGGCATGCAGAGGGTGGTGAGTGTATGGAATGAGCTGTCAGGGGCTGATAAAATTTTAAAATCTAGAAGGCAGCTGGATGGGTATATGAATAGGAAGGGTTTAGAGGAATACGGGCCAAATGCTGACAAATGGGACTAGATTAATTTGGAATATCTGGTCAGAATGGATGAGTTAGACTGAAGGGTCTATTTCCGTGCCGTACAACTCTATGACTGTATGACTTAAAGAGTGTGAGGAATGAACAGATGAGCTGAAGGCACAGGCTAACATGTAGGTGTGTGACGTAATAGCTATGACCGAGACCTGGCTAAAAGATGGGCGAGATTGGTAGCTCAACATTCCTGGTTATAGGGTATTCAGTCAATTTGAGGGGGGAATAAAAGAGGATGAGGTTAGGGGTGGCATGAGGGAGTGTTCACAATATCGATCAAGGGATCAATTACAGCAGGGGCAGGGATGGTACTTTGGAAGAATCATCAACCAAGGCCAAACTGGTAGAACTAAAAAGCACAAAAGTGGGAAACACATTGTTGGGTGTGTACATTCGGTGACAAATAGGTGAGGGAGAGCGAGGGAACTAATTATGTGATCAAATTTCTGAGAAATGTAAGAATAATAAGGTAATAATAATGGGGGTTTTAAACTACTCAAAATTGATTGGTATGCTTTTACTGTACAAGGTAGAGAGGGAACAAAACTCTTAAATTGCATCCAGAAGAACTTTTTTTAGCCAGTACCAAGAAAGCTCAACATGGGAGAGGACAATTTTGAACCTAATATTTGGAAACAAGCCAAAGCTGGTGGAAGGCTCTTCAAAAGGGTAACATTTTGGAGTGATACAGTCATACAACATGGAAACAGACGCTTCAGTCCAACTTGCCCATGCTGACTAGATATTCCAAATTAATCTAGTCCCATTTGCCAGCATTTGGTCCATATCCCTCTCAATCCTTCCTATTGATAAACCCATCCAGATGCCTTCTAAGTGTTGTAATTGTACCAGCCTCTACAACTTCCTATGGCAGTTCATTCCATACATGCACCAGCCTCTGCATGAAAAAGGTGCCTCTTAGGTCTCTTTTAAGCCTTTCCCTATCATCTTAAACCTATGCCCTCTAATTTTGGACTTCCCCTACCCTGGGGATAAGACTTGGACTATTCACCCTGTCAATGCCCCTCATGATTTTATAAATGTCTATAAGGTCTCTCTTCCAGTTAGATTTAGGATAGCTACGGAGAAGGATAAGAATAGATTGGGAAAAATAGTTTTAAATTGGAGAAAGGCTCACTTAAGGTAAGGTACAACTTGACGCAAATGGAGTGAGAGGAGCTACTTGCAGATAAAACTGTGTCAATGCAGTGGGAGGCATTCAGAGAGGAAATGGTAAGAGTACAGGTCCAACATGCTCCTGTAAAGACAAAGGGTGGGATCTAGGCCAGAGAATCCTGAGTGTCAAGGGACATGAAAGTTAAAATTAAGAAAATAAGATAAGTCTATGGCAGATATTGAGGTCTCATACAGCAGAGTCCCGAGGGGAATGCAAGAATTGCAGGGGATCTCTTGAAAAGCAAATGAAGAAACTGAGAGAGTACATGAGAAAGCTAAGATGGGTAGAATAGATGAAAACCCAAAGACAATTTTTAACAATGTGATAAGCAAGGGAATACCTGGGGATAGAAAGGGCCCATTAGGAACGACAAAGTTAGTCTGTGCTTAGATGTAAGCACAGTCTCAATGGAAATGAACAATGCAGACATCTCGGTGGGGGACAGTGAAATATTAGAAACTAATGTAGAGTCAAAGACAGAGAGAGGGAGAGGGAGAGGGAGAGAGAGACAGAGAGAGGAGGTACTCAAGGGTTCAGCAGCTTTAAAATTGAGTAAATCTGCAGATCTGAATAAATTATATCCCAACCTGTTGAGTGACACAGGGCAGGAGCTATCAGGAGCCCTGTCAGCTACTTCCAAATCTGCTTTATTCGCAGGTGCAGCATCAAAAGCCTGCTAACATTACTAAAAAAAGGGAAGAAGGCATGGACCAGGAAATTATAGGTTTGTCAATCTAACTTCACTGGTGGGAAAGTTTAGAAAGAATTGAGGGTCAGAATATATCTGTACTTGGGGACACGTGGATTAATTAGGGAGGTGAGAATGGATTTGTTAAGGAAAGGCAGTGTTTGAGAAATATGATCAAATGTTTTCAGGAGGTAACCAGGAGTTAGAGGATGGTAATGTATTTAATGTGGTCTTCATGGGCTTAGCAAAGCTTTTGGTAAGGTCCCTCATGGCAGATTCGTTCAGAAAGTGAGAACACATGGAGCGCAAAAGCAAAGTGACACATCATGTCCAAAATAACTCAGAGACAGGAAGCAATGGTGATGGTAGAGAGATGTTTCTGTGAGTGAAGTCTGTTTCCAGTGGGGATCCACAGGGTTTGGAGCTGGGGCCCTTTCTGTTTATAGTCTACATTTAAGTCCAAATCATTAATCTACGAGGATTAAGAAGTTTGTGAGTAGTACAAAAGTTGGTAGTGTGGTAAAAAGTGAAGGGGATAATATCAATGGATATCAACGTGCTGGTCAGCTGGGCACAGCATTCGCAAATGGAATTCAACCTGGAAATATGTGAGGTAAGGCACCTGGGAAGGATAAATAGGCAAGGAACTATGCTATGAATGGTAGGGGCTCCTGGAAAGCCATTAAGTTCTGGAGGACGTTTGTTTATGTTCCTGTAGGGTACATAGGTAAGACGATTAAGAAAATGTGTGGGGTACTTATGTGCTATGCCTTGGCTAATAAAGTCAAGAACAGACAGGTTATGATGGAAGTGTACACAATGCTGGTTAGGCCATAATTGGAGTACCGTGAGCAGTTCTGGTTACAATAGTATAAAAATGCTATCATTGTACCAAAAAGATTTACCAGGATGCTTTCTGGATTGGAAATTCTGAGCAATGAGGAAAGATTGAATAGTCTGGGGTTGCTTTCCTTGGTGCAGCAAAGATTGAGAGGGATACAAGGTTACCAGGAGAGTGGATAGGATAAATAAATTTTCCATTAGTAGAAGGTCTAACCAGGATGCATTAATTTGTTTTAAGAGGTAGAAAGCTAAGAGGAGAGTTGAGAGAAAACAAAATCACCCAGACGGTGGTGGGAGTCTAGAACTTGCTACCTGAAAGAGTGGATATGTTAGAACCTCTCATCACATGTACACAATGATTAGATATTCACTTGTGTTGCCAGAGCCTCCAGGGCTTTGCGCCAAAAGCTGGAAAATAGGATTAATTTAGTGAAGAGATAACAAGGCGTACAGCTGGATGAACACAGCAGGCCAAGCAGCATCAGAGGGGCAGGAAGGCTGACGTTTCGGGTCTGGACACTTCTTCAGAAATGAACACCTTTCTGAGGAAGGGCCACCGGATCCAAAACATAAACTCTGATTTTTTTCTTCACAGATGCTGCAAGACCTGCTGAGCTTTTCCAGAAACTTCTGTTTTTGTTGTGGACTGTAGGCCAGGTTACCTGACATATAAAGAGATTTAAACTATACTTTCCTCAACACGTCTCTTGCTATCTCATCAAGAAGCTCAATTAAATCAACGGAACACCATAAACTGCATTTCTCTCAACAGCCCACATGTGGTTAATATGTAGTCAATTCTAATAGAGGTGCTGAAGCAAAGGATACTGGGCATGTAACACTTTTGAAAATTGATTAAAATAAATTAGTAATTTGATAATATAGAATTTGAGTGAGGAATTATTGCCCATCTCAGAGGGCAGTTAAGAGTCAACCATATTGCTGAGAGTCTGGAGTCACATGTGGGTCAGACCAGGAAAGGATGTCAGTTTCCTTCCCTGAGGGACATCAGCGAACCAGATGGGTTCTTCTGGTAACTGACAATGGATTCATGGTCAATATCAGACTCTTAATTCCAGATTATTATTGAATTCAAATACCACCATCTGCCATGGCAGGATTCGAACCTGGGTCTCCAGAACATTACCTGGGTCTCTGCTTTAACCGTTTAAGGATATTACCACTACGCCATCACCTAGTCATAGTGGTCAAAGAATTAAAGATGACTAATTTAGTATTATTAATTATGCCTGTGGTGTTTCATACTTCTGCATACTAGAAGCTACATTTCAACATGTTCTTCCCAGGCAAAAAAAATCACACACTTCGCCTATTTCAACGCTACAAAATAGGTGACACATATTCTCTGGTTCATTAATTTGTCAAGGTATGACATTCAGAGTTAACCTGCCTGGTTAAAAATTTAATAAACCTTAGCAGTTAAATGTCACTCAGTATAACTGGTGCATTCTCCATGACAATGCCTACATCTGTTAGAGCTCACTCGTCAACTAATCAGTACTCTCTTCTCAAAGGGAAATGCTTTATCCCTGCATTGATATTTCTTGCAAATTGATCTGATGACTGCGAGATGACAAACTCTGACAAAGTCTGAACTTTTCAACAAAAGGAAAATAGTAATTAATTAGCCAGTTGACAGCCAATTAAATGGGTAATTTAACAAAGAGAACTAAATTCCAAATGAAACATAACAAGTGGAAATTACAATGTTATTTTTGGGTGGAAGTGGGGAGATAATGCATTCAAGCCCCTGCAGACCCTACTGATCACAGAAGACCTCAAACATAACAATATGGGTTGCACATTCTCTTCCCAGGGACACAAGAGCACATATACAACAGCAGAAGAGAGGCAGGTAATTAGTTCAAACAACCAAGGCAGATTGCTGTAAGGCAGACTGAGAAAGTTCAAAAGGCCCTTGCAATTTTGGGCATTATAAATAGAGACATGGTGTGCCTTTATAAACCACTGGACTAATGAGGAGTGCAGGAGGGCACGTCAAGAATAGTAATAGATATACCTAAAGATAAGGTGTCAACCTGGGGAAGTAACAAAACAGGATTTCTTGCATGCCAAACAGCAAAAGCAGCAAAGAGTTGACAGAATAAAGTAATCCTACAACTAGTGATTCCGGAGTTCTGCTATATCTACCTGGAACAGTGATGGATATTTAAACAACTCACTGGAGGTCATGTTCCTTGCAGTGTGGAGCTGGAGAAACGCAGCGGGTCACGCAGCATCAGAGGAGCAGGAAAGTCTACGAATCAGGTCGGCACCCTCCTTCAGAAGAAGGGTCCTGATCTGAAACATCGAATCTCCTGCTCCTCAGATGCTGCATGACCTGCTGTGTTCCTCCAGCTCCACATTGTATTGATTCTGACTCCAGCATCTGTAGTTCTCGCTATTTTCACTGGAGGTCAAGGCTCCACAAACATCCATTTGCACAGTTTGGGGAGCTAGCACATCAGTACAAAGTAATAAGGCTGAAGCATTCATAAAAAAATTTCAGCCAGAAGTTCCAAATGGATAGTCCACCGCAGCATGAGGTCCCCAGCCTTCAGCCAATATGATTCACTCCACGTGATATCAAGAAATGTTTAGAGGCACTGGATACTGCAAGGTTATGTACCCTGATACCGTTCTGGCAATAGCAGTGAAAACGTGAGCTCGAGAACTTTCCGTGCCACTGGACAAGCATTCTCACGCAGCTACAACCCTGTCATCCACCCGACAATATGGAAAATTGCCCAGGTGTGTCCTGTATGTAAAAATCCAACCCGACCAATGATCGCCCCATCTGCCTACTCTCAATCATCAGTAAAGAGATGGAAGATGTGAGCAACAGTGCTATCAAGGAGCACCTGTCCACTGACATTTCTGTTTTGTTCCTCTTTCACAAGGGCCACTCAGCGCCTGCCCTTAATAGGGTACTGTGGAATTTCAGCAGTAGAGTCCTCCCCATTCCCATACAATATCAACCCCTGGATCAATGCCTAAATCCAGATTATAGGGTCATTTTACAAATTGTCACCATTTTTCCTAACTTGTAACAGTGAATGCATTTCAAAACTGCTTCATTGTTGTTAAGCATTCCAAGATGCCCTGAAGTCATGAGAAGCAGCAAAAACTCTGCTATCTGTGTCCTAACTCACACCAAGTCTTGCTCATCCTTCACCTCAGTGATTACAGCTACACTCTGGCTCATTGCCTAGCACAACATTCATTTCAAAACATTCATACTCTCTTTCAAATTTCTCCCAAGGCTTTAGCCCTTCCTATAGCTGGATTCTTTTGTCGTCAGTCAGGTATAGGACACCTCCTTTGCCCTCAGTAAATACCAACTACAATGGGAAGAGGTTCTTGAATTGTCATCAATTTGCCACAAAAGAGTTGATGTCACCTCGAGGATGGGTGGACCACTCAAAATATAGCTAACTGCACGTAAAATTTCAGAGGACAAATGCAAAAGACAAGCATGGCACCTCCACTCTACAGTCAGATTCTCCTGCCCCCTTTGCAAGCCAACACTGTCCTAGGGGTAGAGGCTGTAATGTTTTAGTACATGTCTTTACCCTCCTATTGGCCTTTTATCCTCCACCAGTGGTACTGCATTTGGACTCACCCAGGTCCTAACTCTGGAAAAGATCCATTTCTCTACACTGCTTTAAATCTCTTTTTAAGAGCAAACTTTTGTTTGACCATTATATCATTGTCTGATGTAGTTTTTATATCACATTCTATCTGTAGAATAGCTTTAAAATGGCTTGGGGTGCTTTTTCTGTGTTAAAGGCTCTACATAAAAGCAAGTGCCATTGTTGCTGTTAGCCACTTCTTCCTGCTGTGACATTGTTCGACCAGCATTTTGAAAATAAGATCTGAGCAATGCTTAGAAAAGAGACATGCTGTCAATTTTCTTTTTTATTGTGCACTCATCAGGACAGATGCTAAAATATTAAATCTGAAAGGGAACAATAATTTACCTGGTATTACAATGTATCGAGAGTGCTGATTGTGAGAGTGAATAGGGATGTTTCTAATACTGAATCATTTTCTAATTACTTATTTGAAACGTAAACTTTTCTTTAGTTTCTGTACAAATCATTTTCATTTGCAGGTCAGCCATAATCTGATAACGAAAGAGGCTCTGCATGGCCTATAGAAAACACAAATAATAATCAGAGTTAACACAGTGTGGAGCTGGAGGCACGCAGCAGGCCAGGCAGCATCATCGGAGCAGGAAAGTTGACATTTCGAGTTGGGACCCCTCTTTAGAAATGGATTCCTGACGATGGGTTCCAACCCGAAACATCAACTTTCCTGCTCCTCTGATGCTGCCTGGCCTGCTGTGTTCCTCTAGCTTTACACTGTGTTATCTCTGACTTCAGCATCAGCAGTTCTTACTATCTCTGAGTGACAAATAAAAATTATGCCCCTTCCCTCTCTGAGACTGATAACTTTCAGTTAGCAGAACAACACTGACACACCAGAATTTCTTTTTTATGAGCATATGACACCATGCTTATAGAAAGATTGTTAAGGCTACTGAAGGGAAAGGGAAGAGCAATGCCATACCTAAGAACATATGAAGCAGATGTGTTCACAATCTTGACAATAGTCTTTGAATACAGATTATTTTACAGTCTCTTCATCACTATTAAGAAGGGCACACTCCCTGTTTTAGTGAGAAATAAACTGAAAAGCTACTTTTCATCAAACCATAGTGGGTGGAAACCACATCAGAAAAGCCATAATATTTTGAAAAAAAAATCCTCCTACATTATGCTCCACATAACATTTTCCTTCACAAGAGATTGCAATGATAATGCAGAGGGAACCAGCAATTACGAGGTGTAAGAGGACAGGAATAGTTGACATGTCAACAAATTTCCTTGTCTATTCCACCTTCTTCAAATAATGTATTAATGGAGATTATAAACTGTTAAGTATTATCTGAATGACCCTGCATCCTCAAATTCTTAACTTCACTCATGTTTTCCCACATTATTCCATGTGAGGTGATGGCCTGGTGGTATTATCACTGGACTGCTAATCCAGAGACCAAGGGGACCCACTGCAGATGGTGGAATTTGAATTCCACGACAAAACAAATCTAGAATTAAGGATCTAATGATGCCCATGGCTCCATTTGGAAACCATCTGGTTCACTAATGTCCTTTAGGGAAGGAAAATATCATCCTTACCTGGTCTGGCCTACATACGACTACAGACTCACGGTAATGTGGTTAATTGCCCTCTGGGAGGGGCAATAAATGCAGCCTAGTCAGTGACTTCTGAATCCCAGGACTAAATAAAAGAAACAAATACCACTATATATTTAAAATGAGGATAAAAAATGTCTAGTTAGCTCAGAGAGACCAAGTTATAGATGAGAAATAGGCCACTTTTTTCTTGCTGTTAGGATGCTGAACAGCATCAACTATGTTCTAGGTGAATGTGTGCCCTGAGGCCTTATTTTGAATGTTAGTTTATGTTTATTGCCTGAGATCCCTCAGGGTGTTTTGGTGGGATGTAGGGCCAAGGTGCTTTATGCAACATACAAGGTACTTCCATCGTTTTTCAATCCACCACTCAATTGAAAAACGATTAATGGTTTGTTCAATTCAGTTACATGGTTTCTTTTATGGACGTCTATAGTTTGCTGTTGCCAAGTAACAGTGTGTGTGGGTTGCTGAACGCCTGTGCTAATTCTGCAATCCAGAATTTATTGTTGCAATGTCATGATAGTGATTGTAACAGTTTCTCCAGGGGAGTGCTTGAAAATAAATACATGGGAGTGAATATTTCAGTACCTCATGGCGAAAAAGAAATGACCCTTAACAGAACTTCACATGTTGCAATGGAGAGATTCAATTCACTTCAGTTCAAACTAAAATCAAAAGTTTGCGTCCAAAAATACCAAGTGTATCAGAGAAAAAGATGAAAGAAGGAATTAGACTATAATTCAGGAAAATTTGGTACAAGGGTAACGCAAGTAAATTAAAAGCTCTGATCAAACAGGCTCTAAGGGAGGTCTTAAAGAGGATTAGCAACAAAGTTGCTGGAAGAGTCCAGCAGGTCTGATAGCACCTGTAAAGGAAAAGACAGTTAACGTTTTGGGTGTAGTGACCCTTCCTTGGAAAGAGGATCTTTCACGTTAGGAATATACAGACTAAATAGATGAAGGCATGGCCTCCAATGGGCAATAAATGGTATGGGAGGATACAGAAATGGCCAGAATTAGAGGAGTGGGTAGTTTTTTCAGATGGTGGAAAAGTACAGTTAAACAGACAGATAGCTGAGGTGCAGAATGCATTTAAACAGGAGTATAAGAATTTTAAATTGGAGGGTCTTCAGAAATTTATCAAGGACAGGCGTGCTGGGTGAACAGACATGGTATAGCATAAGATACAGGCAGCAAGGTGAACTGAAATTTGTGGAACGATCAGACAGGTCAGAAAAGTAATGAAACAGTTGAGTCCCAAGTTGACCATGCTGAGAATGAGTGTTTCAACACACGGCCTGAAACAATATCAAAGAAGGGTAATGTTCTACAGTAGGAGGCGGCAGGCAGTTTCGCAGAGGAGGACCAGGTTAAACTGGACCCTGGGTTTTCAACAATCTAGCACACCCTGAGACAATGTTCTAGAGTAGGAGGCGTCAGGCAGTTTTGCAGAGGAGGACCAGGTTAAACTGGACCCTGGGTTTTCAACAGTCTAGCACACCCTGAGACAATGTTCTAGAGTAGGAGGCGGCAGGCAGTTTCGCAGAGGAGGACCAGGTTAAACTGGACCCTGGGTTTTCAATAATCTATCACACCCTGAGACAATGTTCTAGAGTAGGAGGCGGCAGGCAGTTTTGCAGAGGAGGACCAGGTTAAACTAGACCCTAGGTTTTCAACAATCTAGCACACCCTGAGACAATGGTCAGCCAGGGGATGAAGCAGTTGGCAACAATTTGGAATTTTTTTTGGCAGACATCAAAAGCAATTAAATTTACAAACCTCCATCATGAATTAGTCTCCATCACATGACATACATTCCAATAACACATCTAGATTTATTTTGATTTCTGCATTATCAAATTACAGCAACCTGAAGGAGAAATCTGATGTTGAACATTTACTGTAGTACTTGAGAGGATAGACATGACTTAGAATGGACCATTAAAAGACCGCATCATCAGCCCGGAGGCCCTACCTTTCTTCGCTATCTGCATTTGTATACTTCAAAATTAATTGGTTTATAAAGGTCAGTTAAAGTGCTTGTTTACAAGTTTGCTGATGACACAAAGATGGGAGGCATTGAAAGCAGCATAAATGGAAGAGATATGAATAGATTGAGTGAACGGAATCTGAATATTGGGTTTCAATTCAGGTGAAAGGGCTGTCTTGGACTTTGGGCTGAGAAAGGCTAGAACAGGATACTTAGCAAATGGCAAAACCCAAGAAATAATATCGATGCGAACATTGGAGCGCAGGTACATTAAAGTACAATGACCAGAAAAAAATCCAAAGATACAGACAGCTGGCTGTTATACCTAGAATGCCAGAGGATAAAAGTTGTGCTTCAGCTAAACAAGGTCCTGGTTAGATCACATTGGGAGTATTTTGAGCCATTTTCAGTCCCTTGTTTCAAGAATATATTAGAGGAACAGCAGTACAGAGTTATCAGCATGAAACCTGAATTCCAAGGATTAAGTTATCTGGACCTGCCCGTGCAAAAGGTTTATTTCTGGGAAATTAGAAAGTTAAGAGATAGCTTTTCAAGATTCTTATTGTGAACAAACAGAGTAGATAAAATGAAAATCATTTCTGCTGGCAAGTTAGTTTAGGACATATATGCAAATTAGAAAGATTAGCAGATCATATCTGAGCAGTGATATTAGAAAAAAGAGATGACTGGTGACTCATTTTTTGGAGATGATCATGAGCTGGAACTTCTATAGCATGAATGCTATTGGAACATAACAGCCCAAATCAGAATGTTGTCCAGTTATGTTACTTGCAAACATGGAATTCTTCAGTATTTAGGGAGTCAAAATGGCACTGAACATTCTGCAATCATCAGCAGACATCCCCAATTCTGACCTTATAATGAAGGGAAGGTAATTTATGAAGAAATTAAAGATTTTTGGGTCAAGGACAGCACCCCAAGGAGCTGGGGCAACAATGTCCAAGAACTGGAAGTGTTTGGCCTCCAACAATCTCGGCCATTTTCTATATGATTCTAACCAATGTAGAGCTTTACCGCAGTACTCACTGACTTCAAATTTGTTAAGATTCCTTGATACCACATGAAGTTAAGTACTGCTCTAATGTCCAAGGCAGTCACTCACATCACACCTCTGGAATTCAACTCTTCTGTCCATTTCTTGACCAGCGTTATAATGAAGTTTAGGAGCCAAGTGGCTCTAGCACAACCCAAACTAAATGTCAGTGACCAGTTTATTGCTGAGCAAATATAGTTTGACAGGACTTTCAAAAGCTCCTTCAATAACTTTTCTAATGACTGAGTATGGGTTGATATGGTGATCATTGCCTGGGTTGGATTTGACCTGCTTTGTCTTGCAAGGACATGCTTCCACGCGTAGTATTGTAGCTGCACTGAAAGTGCTTGGATAGGTGTGCCAAAGGTCCTGGAGTATTCTGCACCATGACCAGGACATTATCAATCCCGTGACATACTCTGGTAACACTGTCATCAGAAATTTCCTAACAACATGTGCAGCGAATTGATTTGGATGAAAACTAGCATCTGCGACGCGGAGAACTTCAGGACAAGACTGTGATGGATCATCCACTGGATACTTCTGGCCGACCACATATGCAAATGTTTCAAACTTGACTTTTGCACTGTCATCAGAGATAATGAGAACTGCAGATGCTGGAGAATCCAAGATAACAAAGTGTGGGGCTAGATGAACACAGCAGGCCAAGCAGCATCTCAGGAGCACAAAAGCTGACGTTTCAGGCCTAGTTATTAGTTATTTTGCACTGTCATGCTGGGCTCACTCATCCCTGATGTTGGGGATGTGTGTGTCACCTCCGCCTCCCACAAATCATCTAATCCTCCATAACCATTCACAACTCGATGTGGCAGCAGACTGGGGCTTTAATTTGATCCATTGGTTGGCACTTGTACTGTTTTACTCCACAAGAACAGGTTGTTTCTGCTGCACTGCATGGAGGGTCCTGTGCCGTTAGAGACTTCTGGCATGGAAACAGACCCTTGGGTCCAACTCATCCATGTTGACCAGGTTTCCTAAACTAAATTAGTCCCCACTTACCTCCACTTGGCTCATATCCCTCTCAACCTTTCTTATCCATGTACCTATCCAAGTGTCTCTTAAATGTTGTAACCTGCATCTGCCACTTCTGCTGGCAGTTCATTCCACATACGAACCACCCTCAGTGTGAAAAAGCTGCCAGTAGGGTCCCTCTTAAATCATTCTCCTCTCATCTTAAAATCACGCCCTCTAGGTTTGAACTCCCCAATCCTAGTAAAAAGACCTTTGCCATTCACCTTATCTATGCCCCTCATAATTTAATAAAACTCTATAAGGTCACCTTTCATCTTTCTACGCACCAGTGTAAAAAGTCCCAGCTTATCTATCATCTCCTTATAACTCAAACCCTCCAATCTTGGTAATATGCTTGTAAAACTTTGCAACACCACCAGCCCCCCAATTTAATAATATCTTCCTCTAGCAGGGCAACAGAACTGTACACAGTACTCCAAAAGCGGCCTCAATGTCCTATATAAGCGCAACATGACGTCCCAATTCGTAAACTCAATGGGATGAGCAATGACGGCAAGTTGATTCACTAAACTGGCATTTCATACCTAATAAAGCTTTAAACCAGGTTAGTCCCCTGATTTGACAGTACTGATATAAGGAGAGATGCAAGTCGTATTAAATTATCAAGGAACAGAAAACAAAATAGTAAATATTCTATAGTCACAAATGATAATGGTATTGTAACAGGGTCACTAAGCGATGGACAATTTCAATCAGACGGAATGCTTACAAAATAGCAGGAATACTGAGTAATCACCTTGCTTCAGTGACTACTAGGAAGACAAATTAGTTGGCATTGACATCGGAAGATGACATTAAAACCATATTAAAAAAAAAGAGAAAATAAAACATTAAATAAGCAGTCAAATTCCAAGGAGGTATGTGGCCTGATCTGAATAGATTGCATCCATGCAATTTAAAAGGAACTAGGGAAGAGCTTGCAGAGGTTTGATTACACACATTTCATCATTCATGAGAAGAAAGATGTAGCGCCCGAGGACTTTCTGTTAGCTAATGTGATATCTGTTTTTAAGAAGAGAAATGGAATCTGTCTGGGGATACAGAGACCAGGTAGATTATCATTGGTGAGATTTAAAAAAAATAAAAATCCTCATATTGTAAAACATGGCAAAACAAATAGAGACCAAAACAAATGTTTTAAAAGTAAAAGGAATTGTCTTGTTTGGTCAAACTCTTCGATTTCTTTAAAGGGGCATCAGAGAAAGCAGACAAGTAGCATGCTGGAGAAGGCAAAGCTTTACTGTGGGCTTCAGGACCCCAGATGTCAGGAGCCCTGGTATCCAGAGACTGAGAGCAAGGCTGACCCAACAATATGCCTGGCAGTGGCCTCTGAACTGCATCTTCCATGTATATCATCATCAGAGGGTAGGCAACTCTTGAATTATGGCAGCTCCACCAGGCCAAGTGGGTGCTACTGAGGTAGGTGGAGACCTCAAGGCAGCCTCAACATGGACGTGCCTCAAAGCTTTAAATTAAATTGATAAAACAGAGGAGATAGCTGGCAAGTCCATCAGGTCAAAGGGGAATCTCTTTCCAATGCAATATTAGGGGAGGGCCAGAACTTCTCTGCACCTGTGTGGCTTGTTTTGGGTGACTGAACCTGAGTTTGATAGCCCTCCCTGGATTGCCACTGGAGGATGCCTCAATTGATGTGGCTAACAAGTTGTGAACAGGCATTCTGAATAATACATATTTTGGACAATAAATACATAAACAGACGATCTCCTCTTTCCTACAAGAATTCTAACTCTTCCCCAAACTGCCCTCTGGATTCCCCTCCATGACTGTAGAAGTGAGATCTCTCAACTTAGTTCGACTGACACCTTCAATCCAGCATTCTACCACTAGTAGCTCCTCCCTCCTACCACCTCTTGGCCTCCGAGACCACTAGGTCAGGAGAATTCAACTCTTTTTTAATGAGAACATAGAACAGTACAGGCCCTTTGGCCCACAATGTTGTGCCAATCTATTAACCTACTCTAAGATCAAACTACCCTGCATATCCTACATTTTACTATCATTCATGTGCCTATCCAAGAGTCGCTTAAACGTCCCTAATGTATGTGACTCCACTACCACCGCTGGCAAAGCATTCCAAGCACTCACCACTCTCTGTGTAAAACACCTACATCTGACATCTCCCTATACCTTCCTCCAATCTCCTTAAAATTATATCCCCTCATAATACTCATTTCCACCCTGGACAAAGGTCTCTGGCCATCCACTCTATCTATGCCTCTCGTACAACTCTATGCAGTTACCTGTCATCCTTCTTCGATGCATTGAGAAAAACCCTAGCTCCTTCAATCTTTCCTCATAAGGCCTGCCTACCAGTCCAGGCAGTATCCTGGTAAATCTCCTCTGCACTCTCTCTAAAGCTTCCAAATCCTTCTTATAATAAGGTGGCCAGAACTGAACACAATATTCCAAGTGTGGTCAAACCAGGGTTATATAGAGCTGAATAACCTCGCGGTTCTTAAACTCAATCTCCTTGCTAATGAAATCCCACACACCAATGCCTTCTTAACAGCCCTATAAACTTGGGTAGCAACTTTAAGGGATCTATGGACATGGACCCCAAGATCCTTCTGTTCCTCCATACTACCAAGAATCCTGCCATTAACCCTGCATTCTGCATTCAAATTCAGCCTTCCAAAATGAATCACTTCACAGTTTTCTGGGTTGAATTCCATGGGAATTGATGGGATTCTGGTGCTGCTGGCTGAGCCAGCATTCATTGCTCATCTCCAAATTCTCCTGAGAAGGAAATGGTGAGTTGCTTCTTGAACAGCCACAATTTATGCTGTCCAGGTAGACCCACAAAAATGTTCAAGGGTAGAATGCATTCCAGTTCCCAACCAGATGCTTTTTGTAACATCTTTCCTCATGCCTATGGAACTTGTTAATTTTTTGCTCTGAAGAACACAAATGCTTCATGAGTCTACTGCTTGAACTTCAATCTGGTTATCAGTGGTACAGGATCAACAACTGGTGAGTCTTAACAAGAAGAGGAACTTGACTCACATCATAAGAGATAGATTATTGCTATGGATTGATAGCAACAGAAACACGTTGCACTAGATAGCCACAATTACTTACGACAATCATATCTGACACAATCAACCCACTAGAGTCTCATGTATTCAAAGGAATTTACCTTTATTTTTAACTTAGAAACTGTATGACATTATCAGACTGAGTGGAGCCTCATGCAGTTTTAACATTACCTCAGCCAGAATTATTACCTTATGCAATAGATTTCATCCCCCTGTTTGTTTGTCTGAGGCATGTAACCAGTATATCCTGAAACCAATAAATACATTTGAATAAAACCTTGTACGTAGGCATAATATGGTTCAAGGAAAAACTGATTAGTTTTGGGTGAAAATGCAGATCTGGTTCTTGGAGTTTGTTAAAGGGTCTATTAGCAGTGGAAAATAGGTCAAACTGAATTTGCTTTTAAAATAGTCTACTCTGTTCTATTGAGGATGTTGTTTGTTTTAGAATGTTGTAGATTGTTTTAGTCGCTGTGACAGAATGGATTGCTGCTGTTGAAAAGTGAGTAGTGTTTCCAGAGCAGGTTACTGGATTTGAGTTGGGCTGAAAACCTGGCTAATGACTTGGAAGTTTTTTTAATGGGAAACATTCTTTCAGCTTTGTCATACAGAACATCAACCAGGTTTGGAAAAGCCTCCCAGAAGAGCTGCAAAATTTCAATAATCTTGAGTAAACACTGTATGGCAAGGGTGAAGGTGTGCACTCTACTGAGTCAGCTCTTCACTTCATTCATATGGAACAAGTTAATTTTTCTGGGTCTAATATTCAAAACTTTGATGAACAAAATAGGGAGAAATGTGATTGATTGGTATTACTTTTCTGCAACCACTCCATTCATTCAGTTTCAGACATCTAATTGCCAAAAACTCTTGTCTAAAAGAAACAATGGTTTACAGCTACATTGAAGAATTTTGGCAAAAGATCAATAAGTATGATAAGTACAAAAAGTTAAATACAACAATAGCATACAACCAGAATCCCACAAAATTGTTGGCTTTGCTTGACTTGCTAAGAGTGGAACATTGGATTCAAAAAGACTTCAAAGTTAAATCCATTTAAAAGCAGAGCTGACTTGATTAGTTCTGGCCAGAAATAGATTTTAATTAGCTCAGTTCTGGTTCAAAATACTTTTTATTTGTGTCACACTTAAAAAGTTTCCAGTTGTTTCCCTACTATACACAGCACCCTTCAGAATTATAATTGTTCCATCAATTTATCAAAGCTCAGCCAACTAAAGAGAGCAGCAATATGGAACAAGTAATAATTTAGAAAACATTCTCTAATAACCTAAAGTTTATAAAGGAAGCTACTCTGAATTCCCATTAAGTGAAAGCAAAATTCATAATTCACTTTCCAAAATAGCCTGGCAACACAATGTGGAATTTAAAGGTACAACATCAATCAGCGTAATACATTTCCTAACCAGTGGAACAAATAGAAACCATACTTTACATGAAGAATTTACATCGACATTATAAATAATTCTGATAGCTCTCAGTGCATTTAAAGAGCGTTGTGCAATTTTAGGATTCAGATGATAAAAGATGACTACTGTCCATTAATTTCCACATAACTGTTCAGGGTTTCTATTAAATTGAGTTATTTACTTAAAAGAAGATTTGACCTCAGTCAAACTTATGATTAAGGTGAACTGACTGACATGAAGTGTTGTGCATCATGGTATGGGATGGAATGCAATGCAATCTCCTGTCTGTAGACACTGTGGAATTTCCTTGTCTACCTAGTCTCTTTACAGTGGACAGACAGCCAGGATTTCAGATTACAAAAGCAGAAATTGCTGGGAAAGCTCTGCAGGTTTGGCATCTGTGGAGAGAAATCCAGGTTGATGTTTCGTGTTGTATGATCCTTCCTCAGAACGTCTAGAGCATCTGCAATTCTTTCGGTTTTTATAACTTTGGATTATTTTCTTTTAGTTTTGAGAACTTTATACATTTTGGGTCTGAGCATTGATGCCCATTCCATTTTAACTAATTTGTGAAAATGATATGCACTTTCATATCCATATAATATTAATATCAACTACAGTAATAGCAATAATTTACTTCCCTTTAGTTACCTCACATGGATCTCTCCTTCACCTCTTTTTATTTCCCATCCTCAGGCTGTTCCTTTGTGATCCGAAAACTCAAAAGACAGTTCTGCGAGTGGATTGACAACATCTAGCTGTACTCTTCAGCATCTCGCATACTCCCTTCACTGTTTCTGAAATACTGTACTATTTGTCTGACTTCCAGTCCTGGATGAGTAAATGCTTTCTCTAACTAAATATTGGGAGATCCAAAACTATTGTCTTTGAATCCTACCACAAGCTCCATTGAACTTTACCTATCTCTGTGACCACTGCTTGAGCTGAACCAGATGATTCACAGCATTGACATCCTGTTTCACACTGAGGAGAGCTGTAATTTTGTGTCTTTTCCAACAACAAGACCATCACATTCCACCCCATAACACTGCCAGTTTCCATCCCTATCTCAGCCCATTTGCCATTGAAAAAAAAAACAGACTTGACAATGCCAATACTCTCCTAGATGGCCTCACATCATCTACCCTCCACGAACTTGAGCTTACCCAAAACTCTGCTTTGTATATCCTAACTCACAAAGTGTGAAAAACATCACTCCTGCACACTGATCTACAATGGATAGTGGCCTGGCAAGGCTTTACTTTAAAACAAAAAAAATCTCATTTTTTTCTTACATAATTCCTCATCACGTATTTGTAACCTGACCTAGTTCTCTGACTCGCTAGTCGCAGCTCCTCCAATTTTAGACTCTGGCACCATTGGTCATTAACCTGCTTAAGCTGTCAACTATCGAATTTGCTCAGTAAATCTCTCTGCCTCTCCCTCCTTCCATACTCTCCTTAGTGCTATCTTTTTAGTGGCCATTCCTAAGATCTGCTTATTTCAAATTTTGTTTGAAAACACTCCACTGAAATGCCTACGCTGCCAAACAAATGCAAGTTGTTGCCATCTATGTATGTTGTTCCTTCCTGGTGAATCATCACTTGCTTACTCCATGGAAATCTCCATGCTGGAGTGATGGTGGTCGATGTGAAACTGAATTTATCAGTCTGATTATTTAACCTGAACGATCGCTATGCCTTTTTGCGTTTGGGATATTTGGCCTTTGTACTAAAGTGCAGAAGTTCAAAAATCCATACTCTGGGACAGTTGCACAGTGAATACGATGCCTCGTGGTATCAACACCATTATTGTGCTAATATTGCTATTAATCCAGAAACTCAAATAATGTTCTGGGGATTGGAGTACGAATCCCATCAAAACAGATGATTGGATTTGAATTCAATAACAAATCTGTTATTAAGGATCTAATGATATCAGTGAACTGCTGTCAATTGTTGTAAAATCCCATCAAGTTCACTAAGATGCTTCTGGTAAGGAAACCATTGTCATTAACTGGTCTAACCTACATATGAATGCAGGCCCACAGCATTGTAATTGACTCTTAATTGTCCTTGGGGAAAATTAGGAATTAACGATGACCATATCCCGTGAATAAATGAAAAAAGAACTGCTTGGATTAACACACATCTGTCTATCAAACTGGTGAGTCAATAAAAATTTATTCCAATATATGTTGTTGAAGTAGTCGAGGTCACAGTCACCTTCTTTCTGAGCCGTGTCCTCTTGCAGCATGGTATGTTAGGGAAATATGCTGCTGTTTACATGCAAATTGCTTGCTTATCTTGATCTCAGACATGCAAGTACCTGTGATTGTAATGTGCATTTGTAAATACCAGGAGCTGTCATAAAGGTTCATTGAATGCTTCAGTAATACATGACCCATGTCTCGTCCTTCTGCTATGGGAGGGAGTACAACTATCATGTCATGACAGTTGAAGATCATCAGCTATTCTGCTGTATCACATTAACAGCTTAAAGAACCTGAAGTAATTCTACAGGTTGAATTTTCTTTGCATTTCGGAGAGAATTCAAACAGAATGACAAGGTGTTTTGCAGTCAATTTAGCAAGGGGACTCTTTTATCTCATTTTCATGACTGAGGGCAATCAATGAGCAAAATACGAAATGATATGCAATATAAGTCTGGCTGCAGGTCAGGAGTACTGAACTGGACAATGGACAATACAAATTATTCCTTTCTCTGTTCAGTTTACTATTTTTTGTCCGATTCTGAAAATATATTAATATTATTTTTTGCATAAATATTCATGTTTTTGTTACTTCTAGTTTCACTTTTTCAATGTTGTCCTGGCCCCTTTCCTAACATCCATAAACTTGGGGTCATCCAAAATTCTTCTGGCCAAGACTTAAATTGCAGACATTCTCATTTGCCAACCATTCACTCACTTTGCCTTGCTGTTCTGCAACAACTAAACTGTCAAATTCCTCACTGGGTTCAAATCTCTCCATGAGATTGCCCCTTGCTATCTCTCCAACCTCCTCCTGCACTGCTATTATTTAAAAATTTTGCATTATCCCAGCTCTAATTCCTTGCTCATTCTCTACATCCTTTGCCCCAACAATAACAGTCCTGAGATAATGGGAACTGCAGATGCTGGAGAATTCCAAGATAATAAAATGTGAGGCTGGATGAACACAGCAGGCCAAGCAGCATCTCAGGAGCACAAAAGCTGACATTTCGGGCCTAGACCCTTCATCAGAGAGGGGGATGGGGAGAGGGAACTGGAATAAATAGGGAGAGAGGGGGAGGCGGACCGAAGATGGAGAGTAAAGAAGATAGGTGGAGAGAGTATAGGTGGGGAGGTAGGGAGGGGATAGGTCAGTCCAGGGAAGACGAACAGGTTAAGGAGGTGGGATGAGGTTAGTAGGTAGATGGGGGTGCGGCTTGGGGTGGGAGGAAGGGATGGGTGAGAGGAAGAGCCGGTTAGGGAGGCAGAGACAGGTTGGACTAGTTTTGGGATGCAGTGGGTGGGGGGGAAGAGGTGGGCTGGTTGTGTGGTACAGTGGGGGGAGGGGACGAACTGGGCTGGTTTAGGGATGCAGTTGGGGAAGGGGAGATTTTGAAACTGGTGAAGTCCACATTGATACCATTAGGCTGCAGGGTTCCCAGGCGGAATATGAGTTGCTGTTCCTGCAACCTTCGGGTGGCATCATTGTGGCACTGCAGGAGGCCCATGATGGACATGTCATCTAGAGAATGGGAGGGGGAGTGGAAATGGTTTGCGACTGGGAGGTGCAGTTGTTTGTTGCGAACTGAGCGGAGGTGTTCTGCAAAGCGGTCTCCTAGCCTCCGCTTGGTTTCCCCAATGTAGAGGAAGCCACACCGGGTACCGTGGATGCAGTATACCACATTGGCAGATGTGCAGGTGAACCTCTGCTTAATGTGGAATGTCATCTTGGGGCCTGGGATAGGGGTGAGGGAGGAGGTGTGGGGGCAAGTGTAGCATTTCCTGCGGTTGCAGGGGAAAGTGCCGGGTGTGGTCCTCTCAGTCTCCATCTCAGGCAACCGGCTTGTAACTGATGTCCATTTCAAGCCCACCGACTCCCACAGCTACCTAGAATACACCTCCTCCCACCCATTCTCCTGCAAAAATTCCATCCCCTATTCCCAATTCCTCCGCCTCCGCCGCATCTGCTCCCACGATAAGACATTCCACTCCCGCACATCCCAGATGTCCAAGTTCTTCAAGGACCGCAACTTTCCCCCCACAGTGATCGAGAACGCCCTTGACCGCGTCTCCCGTATTTCCCGCAACACATCCCTCACACCCCGCCCCCGCCACAACTGCCCAAAGAGGATCCCCCTCGTTCTCACACACCACCCTACCAACCTCCGGATACAACGCATCATCCTCCGACATTTCCGCCATTTACAATCCGACCCCACCACCCAAGACATTTTTCCATCCCCATCCCTGTCTGCTTTCCGGAGAGACCACTCTCTCCGTGACTCCCTTGTTCGCTCCACACTGCCCTCCAACCCCACCACACCCGGCACCTTCCCCTGCAACCGCAGGAAATGCTACACTTGCCCCCACACCTCCTCCCTCACCCCTTTCCCAGGCCCCAAGATGACATTCCACATTAAGCAGAGGTTCACCTGCACATCTGCCAATGTGGTATACTGCATCCACTGTACCCGGTGTGGCTTCCTCTACATTGGGGAAACCAAGCGGAGGCTTGGGGACCGCTTTGCAGAACACCTCCGCTCAGTTCGCAACAAACAACTGCACCTCCCAGTCGCAAACCATTTCCACTCCCCCTCCCATTCTTTAGATGACATGTCCATCATGGGCCTCCTGCACTGCCACAATGATGCCACCCGAAGGTTTCAGGAACAGCAACTCATATTCCGCCTGGGAACCCTGCAGCCATATGGTATCAATGTGGACTTCACCAGTTTCAAAATCTCCCCTTCCCCTACTGCATCCCTAAACCAGCCCAGTTCGTCCCCTCTCCCCTTTGCACCACACAACCAGCCCACCTCTTCCCCCCCACCCACTGCATCCCTCAACCAGTCCAACCTGTCTCTGCCTCACTAACCGGTTCTTTCTCTCACCCATCCCTTCCTCCCACCCCAAGCTGCACCCCCATCTACCTACTAACCTCATCCCACCTCCTTGACCTGTCCGTCTTCCCTGGACTGACCTATCCCCTCCCTACCTCCCCACCTATACTCTCTCCACCTATCTTCTTTACTCTCCATCTTTGGTCCGCCTCCCCCTCTCTCCCTATTTATTCCAGTTCCCTCTTCCCATCCCCCTCTCTGATGAAGGGTCTAGGCCCGAAACGTCAGCTTTTGTGCTCCTGAGATGCTGCTTGGCCTGCTGTGTTCATCCAGCCTCACATTTTAATAACAGTCCTGCTTTAACTTATCTAGATTCGAAGTTCTGGATTTCCTCCCAGAACCTTTGGTCTCTCTCAACTTTCAAAGTTACCTTGTCACCTGCACTAATATTCAGTCATAGAATGGTACAGTGCAGAAACAGACCCTTCAGTCCAACTCATTCAGGCTAACCAGATATCCCAAATTAATCTAGTCCCACTTGCTAACATTTGACCCATATTCCTCTAAATACTTCCTATTCATGCACCCATCCAGATGCCTTTTAAATGTTGTAATTGTACCAGCCTCCACCACCTCCTCTGGCAGCTCATTCTATACACGCACTACGCTCTGTGTGAAAAAGATGCCCCTTAGGTTCCTTTTATAATTTTCTC